>NW_017963657.1:215432-253646 GCF_001661405.1 Williopsis jadinii
GGCTCCTCAGAGGTAGTTGGCTCCTCAGAGGTAGTTGGCTCCTCAGAGGTAGTTGGCTCCTCAGAGGTAGTTGGCTCCTCAGAGGTAGTTGGCTCTTCGGATGAAGAAGTGGTAACCTCAGAAGAAGAAGACTCAGACTTAGAAGACTCAGACTTAGAAGACTCAGACTTAGAAGAGGACTCAGACTTAGAAGAGGACTCAGAGGACTCAGAAGAAGAGTTCACAGAGGCACCGGCATTCTTACAAACGCCCTCGAAGCTCTCGTAAGCTGTGTCCGCGTTGTCGTTTGGACAGATAGAGTTCAAACAGTCCTTCATAGCAGACGAGTCATCCTCACAGATACAGGAGATGTCCGCCAACTCGCTACAGGAGTCGGATGCTCTAACAACTTGCGCAGCACAGGCAAGAAGACAAGCTGGAGGAGTAGCAACAACGGTAGAGGCCAAAAGAGCAATAGCAGCAATGGAAGATGTGTACATGTTGTTCAGTTCTCTCAGATGAAGTAAAGCGAAAGTGGACTCTGTTTGCTTGATTGAAAGGGAAAAAACAAACAAAGATCGAAAATATAAACAACACAAACAGTGCAAAGGAGAAAAAGGATGATACAAACCAAAAAGAGATTCGAGGATTTGTTTACTTCGCAGAACGTCCGCCTCTTCAGAGTCTCGAAACAGAATTAAGCTTTTTTTTTTCTTTTTTTTTTTCTACTTTTTTGGCCTGGACTTTGTCTTCCCGCATATCTGTGCTGTTAAAACCAGACCCGAGCTGCCTTGGGCATCCGCTTTCCGTATACAAAAATAGAAATCGTACTGTTTTTCTTCGGCACTTTTGTTCTGGACACGCTTTGAAAACAAACGCTAGGCCCACCGCATTTTAGCCTAGACATGGTCAGCGGCGGTCCCAGAAAGTGGGATGGCGGTTACCCTGTTTTGTTTGTTTTGTTTGTTTTGTTTGGCGAAATGTATCAGAAAACAACAGACGCGCACAGGATGATTTCCAATTTCGAGGCGCCTGCACGTGACTCCCACGGGAGTCAGTTTCTGGTAAACCCGAACACCTAAACATCTCTACACCACGGCGTCGTGCTTGTTTTCGCATCTCCTCCCCCTCTCCCTGTTTATCTCTTGTTTACCCGATTCGGTCGAAATTGTGCTCGCACACGGTAACTTCGCGGGACTGGGGCGGACGGGCCTTTTTGCAAAATTTACCAGGACAAAAGCTCCTAAGCCAAAAAATTGAACCTCGACGCGTCTGGAAGAATTGAGCTCCATAGTAAAACAGACATTTGCTGTTGTATCAGTGGGAAAAGTCATCAGGAAAGTTCAATTTGCGACTTGATAAGAGACCCATCTCACAGTGTCCACAGAACTGCTCATAGCTGTGCGTTCTGCTATTTATCAACAAGTCTGCTGCTTTGCTTCTTTGTGAGGTGTCTTTTTTCCCTCTCTGTCTCTTTTCCAGCCCTATCTCTCAACAAGTTCAGTCTTGTCATAGGGCATTGGCCATTGTACTGCTCCACTTTGATTATCAGATCATTCCTGACATTGCACTCACAGTCGAGAAACATCTCAAGAGGTGACGGAAATGACAGACAATTTGTACATTGCCACGTACTCAAATGTATGTATACAAAAAACGATGGCACACTTGTGCACGCCCCTCGTCGCTTTCTCTCTCTATATGGAGGCCCTCCTTCCACGGTTGTCACCTGTCGAGACCTGTATTAACACAGCACTAACTTGACCCCCCATAGATTGATGTTTATGAATGCTTCATAGATGATGTTCCCTTAATGAGAAGATGCTCGGATGACTGGGTGAACGCTACTCAGATCTTGAAAGCTGCGAAGTTCCCAAAGGCTCATAGGACTAGGATCCTTGAACGCGAGGTCCAAACAGGGGTACACGAGAAGATCCAAGGTGGGTATGGTAGGTTCCAAGGTACTTGGATTCCCTTGGATATTGCAAGACCGTTGGCTCATAAGTATAACATTACTGATGCGATGGCTCCGATATTGAGCCATGTTCCTGATCCAAAGAACCCTGTTCCTCGTAAGACAAAGAACGTTACCAATAAGATGAGTTCGTCGACGAATAACGCATCAGCACCAAACGCGTCTTCAACGGCTTCACGCCAGGGAACAGGGTCTCCAGGAAAGAAACCGAAGAAGGTTTACAATACAAAGAGAAGACGTGCCGCAGCGGCAGCGGCAGCTGCCGCCGCAGCAGTTGCCAATGGTAGTTATGACCCAAATGTTAACCATCAACAGCTTCAAACACCACCTCAGAGCAGACACCAACAACAGCAGGGTCTACACCCACAGCATCAACCGATCCCTGTTCAGCATGTACCAAATGGGATGATACAAGTTGGTCTTTGGCAACATATGAATGGTTATCAACAACAAGTTCCTCAGATGGCAAATTTTGCGAATCCACACCGTCAAGCTGTCCACTATGCTCAACAACAACAGCAGCAACATCCACTTCAGCATCAGCAAATAGCACAGCAACAACATATGCAAGTGTTTGGACAAGCGTTACAGGTGCCTCAACAACAGATGCAGCAACAGACTTTCCCCTATCAGCAGCATAAGACCAAAATATCACAAGAGACATGGTCCCAGGATGATGCTTCGATACATATGGATGAAGTCATGAGAGACTCGGATACTTCAATCTCCTCAAACGAGGAACATTCAGGGTATAAGAGAAGTAAAGCCATCTACATGGATGCACTGATTCAGTTCTTTGCTACTGATGCAGAGAAGATCCCACAGAATCTGTTAAATCCCCCATCGGATTACGATTTCAATGAACCAATAGACGAAGAAGGTCATACACCATTGCACTGGGCTGCGTCGATCGCAAGTATCCCACTTATCGAACTCTTGTTGAGACACGGTGCTGATCCATTGACGCCAAACGCTACTGGACTGAACTGTATTTCCAGGGCCATTTTCTTCAACAACTCTTATCAGAAACACAATTTCCATATCATTGTCAATCTTATGAAAAATTGTCTATATACACCGGACAAAGCTGGAAGAACACCGATGCACTATCTCTGTGAAAGCATTCGCTCAAAGCCTGAAACTGCTTTATACTACTTGTCTGCAATCTTGGATCAACTGAGAATGGGTAACAAGGATTTGTTAGAGATTGTTGTCAACCATACAGACGTTAATGGTGACAGCGCAGTTTCATTAGCTTTGAGAGCAGGGAACGATGCGCTGGCTACTATCTTGGAACCTTATTCTAATAAGAAGAAGGTGTCTGTGAATAACTCCGACGTTGAGGCTGTAAAGGACGAATCACCGGAAAATGAAGAAGGGGATGATAATGATAGGGTGCCCCTGCAACAGGACAATGAAGAGCAAGACCACCCTGGATCTCCCTTGAGTTCAAGTCTTCCGAAAATGCCCGTGAAGGAGGTCGGTCCTATGTTATCCTCTATGTTAAGCTCTTTAGCAGACGCGTATGATACAGAGTTGAAGAATAAAGAGGAGGAGAGTAGTCATACCAAAACAATATTGGATAAGCTGAAACAGGACATTGAAACTACTGAACGTCAAAATAGAGATATTCTTGTACAAATCGAGGAAGGAATATCTCTTGATGAGTTGTTGAACAACATTGGGGAATTGGAAGCAGTGTTCAACAAAAAGAGTGCACACCTCGGCAAAGTGCTGGAGAGATCACAGGCTCTGGAACTTGCACAAGCTGTTTTAAGCGAGGAGAACTCTATAACCGACCCAGTAGTAGCAGGGGATGCAGTCGCACTAGGGATTGAACTTACACGTCTCCAGATGGATCGTACGAAAGTTGTCAACGACATAATGGAAGCGTTAACGAAACAGAACATTAGTAAGAAGATGAATAACTACAGAAGACTGATATCCTTGGCTTGCGACATCAAACTGGAAAGTGTTGATGAGCTCATCGATGAGATCGAAGCAGACCTTCTAACCACCGTGGAGTGAGAAGAAGCATCGCCCTGCTAATAATATACAATGATTTTATCATGATGTTGAAGGCTCATCGTATTGCACATAGTTCAACACTTACTGTAGGGGCCTGTTGTGGTGTACGGGTGTGTCCCCATACCAAATATCCAACGGTTTTTTTTTTCCGCTCTGCTCATCGCAGATTTTTTTTCTTGTAACAACAATTCGAATTCCCCTTCTGTTTTGTTTTATACCTCTGTGTACAAACACTAGTGGCTCAATGTCTGCTATAAATAACGCCTTCGTTACTACGCTTGAAGAGACCTTGCAGCAGGCTACTCAACCTGACTCCCGAGTCATCAAAGCGGCAACAAACAAGCTTAACAATGAGCTTTATGTCTCACCAGAGGCACTGCCTTCTATGTTGTACATTCTCCAGAGTAACGGTTCTGAACAGATCCGTATGCTTGCCTCTGTCGAGGGGAGAAAACTTGTTGACAAGCATTGGGATGCTTTGGACGTGTCCACCAAGCAACAGATCAAGGAGAATGTTGTTGTGATTGCGTTTTCCGAGGCTTCCAAGGCTATCCGTCATCAAATTGCTCATATCATCTCTGCTATCGCCAGTGCTGAGTCTGAAGATGGTAAGCCATGGTCCGACTTGGTTCAACTTCTTGCCACAGCCTCAACAGATGACAACAATGTTCCAGGAAAAGAGACTGCGTTGTTCATTTTGGTGTCCCTCTTGAAGACCGGCATGCCAGAGTTGGCCCAAGGAATCACCTCTTTCATCGAACTATTCTCCAAGACAATTCATGATCCATCATCTTTGGAAGTTCGTGTCCAATCCCTCTTTGCTTTGTCAAATGTTGCTGAGATTGCTGATGAATTCATTGACTCTCAACCTCAAGTTGGAGGATTGTTCAAGGCTACTATCCCAGCCATGGTTGACGTTCTTAAGGATGTGATGGCTGCTAATGACGATGAAAACACCAAGGAAGTTTTCAACTGTTTCAATGACTTCTTGATGTTGGACGCCAAAATGCTTGGTGATGACATCATTGGTTTATTGCAAATCATGATTGAGATCTCCGCCAATACTCAAATCGATGAAGAGATTAGAGGATACGCTCTTAAGTTCTTGTTATCTGCTGTCAATTTTAGAAAGAACAAGATTTCGTCGAAGAAGTTGGGTAAGGATATTACCCTTGTGGCTTTGAAGATTGTTTCCGAGCCTGTTGATGCTGAGACGGAATTGGAAGACGACGACGATGATAACGAGAACGAAGAGTCAACCCCATCCCGCTTGGCACTCAGATTGATTGATGTTGCATCAACAGTGTTGCCATTATCTCAAGTGGTAGGAACCATCTTTGAGCAGCTCCCACACTTGTTGGAATCTTCAAACCTGTTCGAACGTAGAGCTGGATTTTTGGCCGTTGGTTATGCCGTTTCTGGTGCCCCAGACTTTTACAGTACTAAACTCGACAAAATCCTCACTGGGTTGGTTGCTGGCTTGAAGGACACTGAGATCTTGGTTAGACTGGCAGCCTTGCGTGCTCTTGCTATGTTGATCATCGACCTGAAGGACCTCATCTCTGTTCACTACGAAACTCTTTTGCCTTTGATCATCGAGATCATCGACTCCGCTTCCAATGTTACTATCTACAAATATGGTTGTATCTCATTGGATGGTCTCATCGAGTTCATGTCGATCGAAGGTATCACTAAGTATTTGGAGCCATTGATGAACAAGCTCTTCCACATGCTTCAAGTCACAACCGAGAACCCAAAACTCAGAGCAATCATCGTCTCTGCTATTGGGTCAACCGCGTACGCTGCTGGTACTTCATTCATCCCATACTTTGCCAAGTCCGTTGAGACTTTACAGCCATTTATTCAAGATGCTGGAAATGTCGAGGGTCTTTCCGTAGATGATATCGAGCTCAGAGCCTTGACGTTTGAGAACATCTCTACTATGGCACGTGCTGTTAAGTCTGAATCATTCTCCCAAGTTGCTTCGCCATTAATTGATTCTGCATACGTTGCCATCACTTGCGACACCTCCAGATTGAGAGAAGCTGGTTACATTTTCATCTCTAACATGGCCAAGGTCTACGGTAAGGAGTTTGCTCCATACCTTCACAACATCATGCCACAGATTTACTCAACTCTGCAACAAGAAGAGATTACCTTTGGAGGTGAAGATGATGAAGAAGAGTTTGATGAGGCCAATGCAGAAGACCTCATGGACAAGGTCCAGGTGCGTACTGGTATTACATTGGAGAAGGAGATGGCTGCAATTGCCCTCTCTGAGTTAGCTTTTGGTACAAAGGAGCTGTTTGCTCCTTACGTCGAAGAGAGTGTAACAGAATTGTCCCAACAATCTGCTGACTCATACGGTATGAGAGAAACCGCACTTGCTAGCTTGTGGAAGGTTGTTGATGCCATGACTTCTACCGTTTTGGAAAAGAAGCAATATCCAAAGGGTATTCCTCAATCTTCCTATGTTCCTGAGCAAATCTCGGCTTTGATCCAAAAAACTAGAGATCTCTCTATTGAATCGCTTGCCAGTGAGTACGAGTTCAGTATGGTTTGCTCTGTTCTTGAAACATTCTCAAACTTGATCTCCAAATACGGTGCGATTATCCTCATTAACGATGGTGATTTGTCATCTTTGGAGCAATTGTGTAATGAATTGATCAGTTTGTTGAAGGGTGAACACCTGTGCCAATCTTTGGACGACGATGAGCTTGAGGAAGATGAGGATAGCTCTGAGATGGATTCATTGATCATCGACAGTGCTCTTGAAGTTTTGGTTGCCCTCTCTGAGGCTCTTGGAGCCGATTTCAACAGGGTTTTCGAGCCATTCAAGCCATTGGTTTTGACGCTTGTGAAGTCAAAGGATAAAAACAAGAAGGTTTCTGCAGTTGGTGCTATTGCTGATATTGCTGCAAATGTCAAGGAATCCAATCCTGATACCGATGAGATGTTGCAATTGCTTCTCACTTGCTTGCAAAATGACAAATCCATTGAGGTCAGAGGTAACGCTGCTTATGGTATTGGTATCCTAATCTTCAACAGTGCAAATGATTATTCTTCCGCATATGCAACCATCTTCAACTTACTCTCCAAGTTGTTGACAAAGGTTCAAAAGCAAGAGACCAGTGCAGCTATCGATGATGAAGAGACTCACGACGCCGTGAACAGAGCATACGCCAATGCATGTGGCTGTGTCTCCAGACTGGCCCTTAAGCAACAAGCATCCACTCCATTGAACATTGTTCTACCAATCTTGTTTGAACACTTGCCATTGCAAACTGCTTACGAGGAGTACGGCCCAATCTACGAGCTGATCATCAAGTTGTATCAAAATGGTAACGAGGAGATTGTTCCATACACTCCAAATGTCATTGAGTTACTGTCTCATGTCTTTGACAAAGAGCAGACCACAGATAAGTTGGAAAGCGAGTCTACTCTTGGAAGAGAGGAGAACATTGATGCTAGCAGACAATTCCAAGCCCCTGGTTCTAAGCAACACGTTGTTGAACTACTCAAGTTCTTGGAATCAAAGTTCCCAGGTACAGTCTCACAAAATGCTGTTCTGGCCAAGTACTTGTAAGGCAACTGCTGATGCCCAGTGGCGAGTCTGCTGCCATTGTCTGTGTGTATATTAGTGATCGTTTAGTTTATATCAATTATTTTCCTTTAGAGTCAGTTTCTTCGTAGCCCAAACTGTTGTTTGTTGACATCGAGAGGCTTTTGCCGCTGGTGATGGAAAAATAAACAAACAAACAATCAAAGCGAAGGAATGTATTTATACAATCAACAGAACGCTGTAAGGAAGCACTGGAACGTTAATAAACCTGGTACAAATGGCGGCCAACAGAGTCAAGCAAGATGAACAGAATCGTCAAGCGCTGCCAGAACTCACATTGACAAATGTGCTGGGAGACGTGAAGAATGTGGTACACGGTCTCATATTCGATCCTGATTATAACGTCATTGTATTCCCAGGGATCTTCCTCGTCGAGTCGCTGTTAGTAAAGGTGATTAGAGCTCGTGTTCCATACACAGATATCGACTATACGGCTTACATTGATCAGATTGAAATCATCAACTCTGGTGAACTCGACTATGAGAATATCTACGGCGTAACAGGCCCGCTGGTGTACCCAGCTGGGTTTGTAAAAATATACCAGGTGATGAATTGGATCACAAACGGGACCCAGGATATCGCAATGGGCCAGTTGGTATTTTCATGGCTTTACTTGCTAAATCTGTTCCTTGTGCTGGTGATCTACTTCAATCTGGGCGTGAAGCCATGGGTCGGCGTTCTGTTGATGTTGTCAAAAAGGCTTCACTCAATTTACATCCTCCGGTTGTTCAACGATGCCTTCACAACGCTTTTCATGGTTTTGATGGTGCTAGCATTACAATACGCAGGTCTTTACAAGAAATCAATGAGATCTTTGTCCAAGGTGTTGACGAATTTCATCGCTCCAACGTTCTTCTCATTGGCCCTTTCCATAAAGATGAACGCCCTGTTGTATACACCGGGGTTCTTGCTTATACTTTATTTTCTCAATGATGAGATACTGCTGTCACTGATGATACCACTCGCTGTTGTTCTGTTCTGGCAGTTGTTTATAGGCGCCAGCTTCTTGTTTAACGGGGCAACCATCAGAGAAAGTTATATCACAAATGCATTCGACTTTGGACGCCAATTCATGTACAAATGGACAGTGAACTTTCGTTTCGTACCAGAGGAAACTTTCAACTCGACATGTTTCCACAAGTCCCTACTAATAATTCACATATGCTTGCTCTTGTTCTTCCTCTTTACAAAATGGGTAACACCGAGAGTGATTTCAAAGTCAATTCCACAGTTCATCAACGATGCGGTACACATCTCAACAGAAACATTGGAGACTGGTCACATAATCCTCGACAGAGCTTGTGGACCCCGCTATATCGTTGGTGTTTTGGCCAGCTGCAATCTCATTGGAATCATCTGCGCACGCTCTTTGCATTACCAGTTTCTCTCATGGTACGCTTGGACATACCCATATCTTATCGGTTCAGCAAATACAAACATCGTTATTGGAGTTGCCCTCTGGACCATTCATGAGTGGTGCTGGAATGTCTATCCAAGTACCTTTGTTAGTTCGCTGGCGCTAGTAACCTGTAACCTGATTGTGTTGGGAATTTACTGGTTCAGCTCTTGTACTCCACAACCTTCAACACCTAGCGATAATTTACAAGAGCATTCGGATAACGAAAAGAAGACCAAATAATAATATACACAAATATACACATATATAACTATAAACCTGGGATTCCAATTATGGAAAACGAAAATAAAACAACAAAGTTTTCAACTTCAAGTCCAACACAAAGAAACAATGAACACACTTTTTAGGGCAAAGAATTAAACATGTGCTGGTCGTGTGAACTCACGACGAGAAAAGAAGAAAAAAGGAATGCTGGTGTTGAAACAAAACCAGAATCCAAGGAAAGGTCACAATCATGAGAAACGTAAGATGAGGAACAAGAAATCAAATGGTTTGAGCGTACGACAAAGAACACTGCAACAAACACTGCATCAAAATCACATCACAAAGGTCATTAAAACGAGTATAACATGTCCTGTAGTGGTGTAGAGCACATCATATGGGGACAACTACTCTGTAGCTTCCACGCTATCACGCCAATAACTGTCAAAGCTGGTTGTAACGTCATTACCATCCGTGTTCAAAAAAGTCTCCAAATTGAAGTTACCATCTCCAGAGATTTCATTTGAAAAATCTGACAGCGTAAATTCAGGATACATTTCATTAGGTAGAGATCCTCCGTTATCCATTAGATTACCAGCAACGTCTTGACCAAACTCCACCTGTGCATCATTTGGGCCATCAGGGTTTGTCAGCATTACATCGCCACTTGGTGCATTCTCAGATGTTGGGGGAGTAAGTTGTGACTGGTTGGAAGGTGTTGGTCCTTCATTGGAATCCTTTGACAGTTGATGGATTTCCTCTTTCACGGTAATGGAAGTGGAAGCGGTTACTGCGGTTCCAGAATTTGCCTTGGAAGCATTCGGAGCAGTTACCGGTAATGATATTGGGGGGTTTGGAGTCAATGGAGTTGTTGGAGTTGGTGGTTCAGAATTGTTAGCAGTAGTCTGTTTCTTTGACTTGCGTCTAGTTGCTGTTTTCTTTCTACCATTTGCTGTTGTTGTGGAAGTAGTGTGCGAGATCGAAGTTGACGCAGTTACAACTGGAAGAGAAGGTGAGTTGCTGTTCGAGGTAGCCGTCTTTTTAGACTTCGGTGGGGGCATCTTCTTAATGAATGTCTTCTTTTCCTCCTTCTTTGGTTCACTAAGCATTTTCTTGTTCTCCTTTTCTAGCAACAGAAGTTGCATCTGATAGTCATGTAAAGCGCTCGACCCTGTAGAGCCTTCCTTATCAGATTGAGGTTTCGTGTCCTCTTTGATGTCTGTAAAGGGAGAATTCTTACTCGAACCATTCTCTAATTTTTGTTTCTTCGAAGGACTTGACCGTTGTTGGCTTTGAGCTTGCGGTTGTTGCTGTGGATTACCATTTGCCAGAGGAGTTGGTGGACCATACGAGCGTGGTGGAGCTTTGAAATTCTGTGCTTGTTGTTGCTGTTGTTGAGGCTGTTGAGGCTGTTGAGGCTGTTGAGGCTGTTGAGGTTGTTGAGGTTGTTGAGGTTGTTGAGGTTGTTGAGGTTGTTGAGGTTGTTGAGGTTGTTGAGGTTGTTGAGGTTGTTGAGGTAACTGTTGTTGTTGCATGACAAACTGCTGCTGTCTCAAGTGATTCATCTGCATCTGGGCCTGAGCTTGAGCCCTCACAAAATTTTGAGGGATTCCACCTGGAACAACTGGAGTCTGAGCTGTAGCACCAGCTTTCTGACCTGCAAAGAGTTGGTTCTGTTGCTGCTGGAAGTGATGTTGTACCTCCTGTTGTTGTTGTGATTGGTGTAGTTGTTGTTGTTGCTGAGAAGGAACAAGGAAAGATCTCTCTGACTGAGCACCAGCCATGTGTTGCTGCCGCTGCTGCGCCATCACATTCATCATGTTATTCATTGGTTGCTGTGACTGCTGCTGTGATTGTGGTTGTAATTGTGGTTGTGGTTGTATTTGAGGTTGTGGTTGTTGTTGTTGAAACTGCTGATATGGATTTCCAAACTGCTGCGGTATCATCTGTGATTGAGCACCTACAGACGGGGCCTGTGCTTGAACCTGTTGTGGAGTTGGCTGTGTAGCTTGTGGTGTTGACTGTGTAGCCTGCGGCGTTAGTTGTGAAGCCTGGGGACCAGGCGTAGGTGCCTGTGATGGAGTATGGTGTTGTTGTGAACCTTGGGTGTGAATTTGAACACCAGGCCCTCGATGAGCTTGCTGTGGTTGTTGCTGTGATGATGGCCGTTGACCACGGGTTTGAAACGACATCTGAGGATACATTTGAGGTTGTTGTGATTGTTGTTGTAGTTGTTGCTGTTGCGACGCGGTTGAAGCACCCATCACCACTCCAGAGTTCATTCCCATACTCACGCCGATGCCCATATGCTGTGATTGTACTGCCTGCGTAGTTGAGTTGTGCAACGCATGCTCTTTGTGTTGTCTCAACAGCTGCATTTGGTAGTACTGCTGGGCATTATCCGACCCACCACGATGTGTTCTAGCGTTGAACACGTCCCAAAAGATCTGCCACCATTCGTACAGGAACCCCTGAGGAGCATCTAGCGATATAGCCAGAGGTAACAGCTCCTTCTGCGGAGCACGTTTGATAACTTTACTCGTAGGCGGTCCTTTAGGGATGTCCGCCTCCTTCATGAAGCTCCGTGCGGTTCGTGGTAAGGATGACTTGATCAAGAAATCATAGACATAGGCGTTCAGCAGTTGTTTAGAATTCGTCGACTTGAGGTCATTCACATAGCCGCCACTACCAGTCTCGTCCTGCTTCTGATGAGAGACTGGAGGAGCACTAGAGCCGCCCAGTTGTGAAACCGTTTGGGACAACGCTGCCGGCGGCGGTTGTCCGCCCTGCTGTTGTAGTTGATGGTGCGGATGGTTATTGTTGTTCATCGATAACGATATCAACATATACACACTGGTCACACACAATCAATAACTTAAGAGATCCAAAACTGTGGAAACCGTTCCTTGTTGTGGCTTTGGTGTTCTGTGTGTGTGCACTTTGTGCTTTTTTTGTTTTCTCTGGTGATTTGTTGTTTTTGTCGACCCGTTCACAAATACTTGAACTTCAGGGTTAAAAAAAGAGCTGGAATGGAAAAAAAAGAAAAATCCGCTGGCTGTGAGAAATTCTGTGGGAATTTTCGCAATGTGGTGCTGGAAATTGAATTTTGCAGATAACACCAAAAGGGCGAAAAAAAACCCAAACTCGCTCGAAGAACACACAGTAGATATAGGAGATGGGGTTAATTGGATAAGTGACGAGAAGACACAACAGCTAACACGATAATCTTCTTTATCTGACAATGCTATGCAGTCTTCTATACTTCGGGCTTGATCTTACCTCCTTTTGCTATTCCTGCTGATGAAATGGGACAGCCGAAAGTTGCAAACTTGTGGTAATGTTGAATAATGCGAGTGCCCTGTCTGTGCAATATGTACCGGGTTTTGTGCGTCTTTTGTGAATGTAGGCGAATGTTCTGTTTCACTGACAAGGAGTCAAGGCTGTCAAGAGAGAAGAGGCGAGTTGTTTTTATCTCTCTTCGATAGGAGTGAGAGCCTATTGAGATGATCTCTTTGGCGTTTGGTAAGGGGTGATCAAACCAATCCTTTTCGTCCTTTAAAAAGGTGAACGTGGTTTGTTATCTTGGTGAATTTTTTGTTTTGGCGCACCCTTTGTAGCGTGCTCTAGGCTCGTTTTTTTGTTTGTTTTTCCTGCTTTTCTTTTTCTTTCTCCTTTGAAATTTTATGCTGCGCTATGGGGGGGAGGGGGGAAGGGAAAAAAGAAATTACAGGCTGAACTTAGCACTTTGTTAGTGCAGAACACACGTTATTTCGCTTGTAGGTATAATGGTGTAGGAAGAGGAGGAAGATAGCGCAGTTGAGGTTGGTTGATTGCAAAATATCTTTAGTCTGAACTCACAGTGTTCTGTGTATACTTAGGTAGTTTTTTTTTCGTGTTGGTTTATGTCTACTGATCACCAGATATGTCCAGAATACACCTGTTAATGGTGTGTACTAATTTCGACATGGATCTACAATAGTTGTACGATTCAAAGGAGCCTAAACCGCATAAAAAGAAACTATCATCGTCGAGCCGACGAAACTTAATCCCTAGCACACAATTGTACACATTGTAGAGAAGTGCAGTGGTAGCGGGTACAAATGTTGTATAGCTAACAAAGACATACCTGATGGAGATAACAAAGCTTCACACGGTGTCGAAGTTAGAGATTAGTTTTGATGCTCGCCCCCCCCCCCCGCCTGAACTTACAGGTCCAAGTGTTCTGCATCAATAAAATCAGTTCTGGATGAAAAGTTCATTGTGCTCTCAAGCTTGTGTGGCGTAGTACCACACACAAGAACATTACATCGAACCATCTGAAATTAGCGTCAAAGAAGTCGACGACTTCTGTGAGTAGCACTTCTGTGCATAAAATTTCTCCTTCCCCGTACCATCAGCCGAAATGGTGTGATTGGTTGCACTGCTGATATTGTCCATGCTCATAAACCGAAGTTTACTCCTCAAGTCAAACTCTGTTGGTTGTAAGTGCTCATGTTGTGGATATGGTGCAAGCACAACTCAGCCTCTGTATTTGCTCACGATATCCTTAAATGATTGTTATGAACCGACCCTCTCCTCCTTACAGTACCATAACTAACTGCTCAAAATTGATCAGTGACAACGTATTTATGTGCTCGCGACGCTGACGGCTGTAGGCTATAGCCAGTTGAAATTGACGGATGAAAATTCTCTCGCCTTGAACCCGGACTACGTTGACACGGCATAATGCATATATATTGCTTGTTGAAACAATTTAGTAGCTAGCTTAAAATCCAGAGTTAGAAAGGCCCTTCAATGGGGTGGTTTAGACAGACATATGTTGATGTCACGGTGTACTATCTCAAAAGATAGGACTGACACAGCTCACTTCCACAGTACGTAAAGAGCCATATTAAATACCCAGTCTCCTCATAATATCAACAGGTGGTTATAAAAAGGACAGCCTGAGAGCTGGTCTTACCGATATGCAACGTACGAGTTAACTTATTCGGCGTTCTTGAGTTGTTCCGCGTTTGGCCCTACTTTGTCTTACACAGACAAAGCCTTCAAGGGAAGAAAGATGGGATCACCATTCGGTCAATTGGGAAACCATGGATACCAATCATATACGTCCATTAGTTGTTCAAACAAGCTACACTTTACTCAACTGCTCTACCCATAGCCAACGCACAACGTTGATCATGGCTAGTAGTCTGACAAAGAGAAACGAAACCAATCATGCGGCGAGGCCAAAGACACAAACAAAAAAAGAAACTCTATGTCGCCGAAACAGGCGCCTGAGGTCTCTAATCTGATTGGTCACTGTGCATTGCGAATTTGATCCATATGAGGTGTGGGTTTACAGGACAAATGGTCCCGTTTGTCCTCCAACATCCACTGTTATTATTAATCTTCCTAATGTATAATGCCTGGTTGGTATGTTTCTGATCACTTCATAGTGGAGGCTAATTCTCCCTCTCACTTATAGTCAAAACCGAGCGGTGGCGCACGTTTCGAGCGTCATTATCCGATTATGTATGGCAATCAACTAACCTTGTAGTGTAAAGTAGTTAATGCTTGACAATACGCTTCCTTTGAAGGCCAGCATCTTCTCTGCACCCAACTGTTTGGTTATAGGTATAATATGAATTGACCGGAAGGATCGTCTACAGAGACGAAGCGCACCACGTACTGTCATTTTGACAGGATCTACTGTCGAAGGATTGTTTTCTTTTCATGTACGCCTGAAGACACAGGTTATATGTGACAGATCATGCCAGTGGAAGTGTGGCACCTACAGACGGCGCCTTTTGGAATTTCGCGGAGAGCAAAGTTACACCCTCGGGAAGTTGCAGTTGGTTTGTAAGGCGATGAGAACTTGAAAGAGGTTGGAACTACAGCTAATAAGCACAGTTCTAAGTAAGTGGTGTAAGATTTGACGATATTATAATAATCTCTTCTGCTAGACGATATCCGCTAACAAATGGTCTCAAATACTATGACCAGTCTTCAGCATGTACTTGTGGATTGGGTCAGCAGATGTGGAGTAAACCTTCAATTGACGAACCTCATCGTTTGAGATAATCTCTCTCAATCTCATATCCTCGTCGTACCACGTGTGGATGAGATAGACGAGCTCATTCTTGAAATGTTCGTTCTCAACGTTGGTGTCAATTAGATCCTTCAAAATGTAATACAATTTGTCGTAACTGATACCACATTCAACAAAGATGTTGACAATAGCACCTTGTTTAACCAATTGTGCACCCTCATCGGATTCATAAACAAGACTGGTAACGAGCGGGAATAGTTCACCAACAGGGAAAACAAACTCAGAGCTGCTTAGCTTCTTCCCAACTTTTACCAGCGTAGTGCTCAGTAGATTGATATACTTCTCAGAGTTATTGCCAGACGTGAGCTCATCAACACCGGGATTCGTGATCAAATCAAAACCTTCCTCCGAGCTACCATAGATTGTTGCTTTAACACTTTCAAATAACAGAAGCCATCTGGATAAGATCTCCTCAGAATTACGGTAGTCTGAAACTTTGTAAATGTTCAGACATACATCATGATAGAAGAGAACATTTGCAAAGTCGTTAAACAACTCCGTGACAGTCAAGATCTTGCCGTTCAACTGATCAATCAACTCATCACGCTTGGATTCATTCAAACGCTTATCTTGAGATATAGCAACTAGCAGATCGTACTGTATATTGGAAGCTTCAAAGACTTCCTCAATCATGGATGACAACTGGATCACTTGTTGACGTTCTGTTGGTAGAGCTGTACAGTTACAGAACCCAATAGCTCTGGACAGATATTCGTTTCTTTGGGCTAGGGAGATATTGAAATCACTGATAGCCAATGTGTACGAAGTTACTGCTGCTTGGTAATGTTGCCCCTTCTTAGATTGGTAAATCCATAACAAATCAGAGATCGCCAACGATACGGATGATTTTTCTTCCAAATAACTGAGTACATATGGTGTATCAATCTCCAACAGTCTTTCACTCACATCATGAGCAATGAACCAATCATATAACTCATAATGGAACAACTTATCTTTGACTTTGAGCACTGTATCATAGGTCAAATCCCTTAGCTTTACCATATCCGTCACAGGACTTGGGCCCTCAACTCTTGGTTGGTCTTCGATTTCTTTAACGTTGGATTCAAGTGCTAGCTTGTCCACTTTCACAAGTAAATCAAAGACAACTTCGAAAATAGCCCTACGTTTTTCGTAATATTTCTTTCTCTCATCATTAGGCAACTTACCATCAGCAGCGTACTGTTGTGCTAAGTTACCTTGATCAATACCGGCAGAGATGTTCAGAGCAAATTTTACTGCACGTGGGAAATCATTCAAGCCAACCATGATGTCGATGGATTCTTTCAACTTCTCAATGCTCACCTCATTATTGATGGCCTCAAAGAGCTCTATAGCACGAGACAAATGGTAGTTCAAACCATCATAGTCTTTGAAACCAATTTCCTTTGCTTTACGTAAATGTTCGATAGCACGGAACCCAACAACGTCGTTTGCAGAGCAAAAAGTACCACAGCGATCTTGTAGTCCTTTAGCAATGTATTCAATGGATTCTCCGCGTGACATACTTCTGTTGATGATGGAAGACAATATTTCCTTGATGAGATTCTTGCATTCATCAGTTGGTGCAAATACATCCTTGAATTTCAACTTGGACAATGAAACTTGGACATCCAGTGATAAATATTTGAAAATATCCCTAAGTCGATCTCCGTTAACTTCATCAGAGCTTTCCTTGAGCAGAACGACAAAGAAGGAGAGTGCTTCCTTAATAGATGTGACAAGACGAACAGCAGAGTTGATGGCAATGTTCTCAGCCTGATTTGCAAATTCATCAGCTTTGTTGAAGTTTCTGTTGTTGAAGCTAGGTGGAATAAAACAAGCGATAGTGTTACCGTAAGTTTGGAAGAACTCGTTCAAAACGGCAGTTGAGCTGTGAAGAAATTCAAGGTTTCTTTCGTTCAAGTTAACCATGTGTAAGTATTCATTTTCAAAAATGGACCCCTTCAAGACTGAGCCATCCTTGTTAAACTTGATTTCTGGGGAAATCTTGAAGACATTTTCATCCCAAATATCACGGAAAAGTCTACCGATCAAAGCAATTATTCCATAAAATCTTGGACTTAGAACAACATTGCTGAATTGGAACATTTCTGTTTTGGGATTTAGTACACTAACAACCATGGAGTTGGGTTTCATGTATGATTTGTATTTTGGTGCAAAGTCAACAACATTTGGAATACCCAAGGTGAAAAAGCTGAAAGCATTGGATCTTATAGTCTTTGGTAAAGCAAATTTGCAAGTAACATAGAGGGCTGTAGATGCAGCTTCAAGAAGACCATATTTGGTAACAAAAGATGCCATCTCCTCTGAAAGACTTTCAAAGACCAAATCAGGAGTTCTATACTTGTAAATTTGGAGAGAAGTATTTGTAAGAACAGCAACTTCAAAGATGCCATTTGTGTACTGGGTAGCAAATTCATTTGCGTATCCACGAGGACGGTTGGTAGCGTTGAATGTTGGGGTGAGGGCCACGATCTGATGGACAGTACCTGAACACTCCAAGAATGTTGCATTTTCGACATACTGGTTATGGTACTTTAAGATGCCGTAATCTGGAACAGAAACAAACAACTTCTGCTCCTTATCTTCCTTCTCCACAACATCAAAAAAGATACCAGGTGAAATGATTTTACTGGACGGCTTAGAAGAAAGCAGAACACTGGATTTCTTCTGATAACTGAGCATGGTTGGTAATTCTTTTTGTCTTTTGACGCCTATAGAGAAGTCCTTCATGGCCTCTTGTTCTTTGAATTCCCTCTGCTCCGATGCAACATCTGCGAGTGATTTTTTAGTAGGTGGGAACTTAACGCTCTCCAATCTTAGAGCAGATACTGCATGCTCTGAACATGAGCCATTGAGGTAAAGACGACACCCTCCAACCGTAATTGCAACCAAAAACAAATCATCGTTCTCAGACTTTGTCACGACATTTATGCTCACAATCTTGAGATATTTATCTGCCAGTAATGGCGAAGCTTTTGCCGAGGATGTTCTTGCATAGGTTGATATATCAGTCGGTTTCACGATACGAGCCTCATGTACTGAACCCGAAGGTGAGATTTTGTAAGCTCGTATGATGGATTTATTCGACAGCGTGTAGAGCACACCTCTGGTGTTATCCAATTCCAATTGAACAACAGTTTCAGATGAGTTTTCCGAGGTGAAATATGTGTTTGCAATTGAATTGATCAAAGAAGCACCAGGGATGAGACTTGACACCGCAGATCTTGTCACACAACGTTTGTTACATTTTTTGTTAAACCAGTCTTCCGAGTTTGAGTACAAAAGCTCCCAAACGTGCAAACCGTCACCTTGACCTGTGAAGAATATTTGGCCAGTTTTATCATAGGAGACAAATTGATCAACCGACAGGCAATGTGTTGGGACAATCATTCCAGTGTTGTACAAATCCAAAGAGTCTTGTGTATAAGCCACAGCCAATACATGTATGTCGAATGGTGTAGCTATGAGTAATAGATGAGTGATGGCACTTGTGAATGTGTTTGGCTTTGGCTTAACAAGGTGAACTTTCAAGATTGTATGTTTGATGTCTTCAAAGCTTTGAAAATCCGACGTCTTTGTCAAGTTCCAAAGGATCAATTTATTATCTATGGTGACCCAGGCCCTTGAAATTTCAGGAAATAGACCCATTTTACCAGATGTTTCCACTTTGCTATATTGGCTAAGGATTTCATCAGGTATATTTATGATATCGGTTCTTTCAAAGGGACAGAAAGGACCCAATCCTTGTATCTCAGAACTATAATTATAGTTCACAGCAGTTCCGTGGAACGAGCTGTCATCCAAAACTGGAGAGATCTTATCACGTAGCAAAGAGGCGTCGACAAACTTACTGGCAAGTTGCAGCGGTTGTTCAATATTCGCATCTTGAACAACTAGATGATCATTCTCATTACCTGTTAGAGGGGGAGCAGCATCCACTGTTGGTACAGTTGATGTCAGAGATGTTGATGTGGGATAGAGTTCTTTGCTCCTGTATGGTGTTGCTGTATTAGCCACTGAATTGTAGTTAGTATTTGCTATTCCATTGCTACAAGCTCATAGACATCTCCTTCACAAGCAACCATCACGTGTGAACTAGAACGCCAATCAACCAAGATGATTCCAGCAATGTCATGCTTTGAACTGTATTGAATCTGTACATACTCTTATGAGCTCAACAACACTGGCGCGTGCAATGCTGTTTGGTAATCAACCAAGAAAGAAACACAAACTAGTTTGTTGTTTACATTTCACGAGAAAAGGTGAAGGAAAACTGGGAAAAAAAAAGTTCACCAAGCCCAATTCGGTAAAGCCCGAGGTTCTCAGCGTAGGGTAACACCTCGGAACTATTGTCTACTCAAAGGGGAACCATTCCTGAGGAAGAAATACTGTCACCTGGGTAACAGACTGTTGTTGCTTTTGTTTGTATGTTTTCATGTTTTCATCTTATTTTGTGTTGTTAAAGAGCTGTCCGTACTTGAATATGTGTACTCATTATGAGTTCATTTACGATGCTACTGTGAAAGGTATATGTAATCAGCTTAGCTTAGGGTCGTTGTAGATTGATGGTGATATCCAATGGATCCAACGAATGAACTTACAGAAAGGAATTTGAGAAGGTTACAATCGTCGCCCAAAAAGGTGCCCTTTTGTAGACTTTTGTAGACTTTTGCGCCAAATGTGAAACTGCTGTCAGGACACGAAAAGACACAGCAAAATGACGGCAAAATTGATCTATAACAGAAAAATGTCCGATATGGGCAATACAAGCTCGAAAATTAAAGCCCTTCCCACAGGGAGAATATTACGAAGAATACAACGGACATTTGACAACTCCTTATCTCGCTCGTATTGTCTACCATCGAATCTGGAAGGGAGCAAATGTCCTCCTCATCATGAGCCAGTGTACACCATCCACTCACCACGCGTCCTTCACGCAGCTGGAGGGCGTGTGTCTTTACCACCCTGCCCGGGCACGCTTGTAACAACGGAACACATCGCTGAGTCCATCGAGCATCTACCCTAAAAACACTCGTAAATTGTCGCATCTTGTCCTCCAGTTCATGTTGTTTCTCCCTAATCCACCAGCGTTTGGCCTTCAAATGTCAAGTCACGGGGACACGACTCGCGAGAATGACTGAGGAGTACACGAGCAAGACATGTACCGGCTACGGTTCAATAAAACACACACTGTCTCTGGCTGACCGCACCTTCCGCTGTGCCTAGTGCAGCCTGTTTGTCGACCGCGACATCAACAGTGCGCGCAACATCCTCTTCAAGTGTCTTGTCGCATCTCAATAGACACACCCACACACACAAGGAGTGCGCTCATGTTCCTCTAAAGAAATCACTACCCTTTTGCTGTCTCTAAAGAGCACAAAATGGCACATTTTCATGAACAATCAACATTTGAGATGAGTGGATACACCTTCCTATTGCAGTAATTTCCCTAATTCATCCATTACCATTAACAAAATACGTACATAGAACAAAAGAAAAAGAAAAAAACGCTCTGTTGAACCCTGTCGAATCGAACAGCCGCTATTTTCGTTACCTCGCTCCCGCTCGGGGAGACGCATTCTCGAGAGCGCTTGTGCTGGTTGCAGGCCCAAAAGAAAAATTTATTTACCCCCCTCCCCCTCATAGCGATAATTTCCTCTGTGTTTCCACCTCCAAAGGGAACAATACCGCTTATAAAATTTACCGAGCTTTTACACTCCAAGGGGAGAAACGAGGAGAACCACTCTACATATTAAGGAACGTAAAAGCACAAAACAATATTTATACCTATAGAGAGATTTCACAAGATGGATACTTCTCTGGAGAACAAGCCAGTTATTACAGCATTTGCTTCTCAATTTGATGGTGAGTGATTTGCTATTCCCCGGTGTACTTTTTTCTCTGTTCTCGTGGGAAGCAGTGTTTATGAGGGTCCTTTGTGTCATGACAGCGGATTAGCCCATGCCACTCTTCCAAAGGGACGAGGAGGAGTGTTTGACTGAGTGGCGAGTTTGACTAACACGTGGAATAGAAATCGACAAGGCTTTGTTTGACTATCGTTATAGAAGGCAAACCCAGTTACATCAGAGAGGGGCAGGCATGGGCATGAATGCGAACGCTTATACCTATGAGAACAACATGGGCATGAACAAGTCCAAGAATAAGTTCCCTGGTGGGCAGCGTCGTAAGAACAACAATAACAACAGTAACGTGGGTGCTGGATCCCACCGTCGTGTGCAAGCGGTTCCACAGCAACCAGTTTCGCCAGCGATGGCACAACAGCAGCAGCAACAAGGTTATGCTCTGATGGGCCAGAAGCATGTTGCGAACACTGCTGCTATGCAACAAGGAGGTGCATTTCATCACCAGTACGTTACTGCTGGCTCGCCAGACTTGTTCCCGCCAGAGGGAGTTATCACTCCAACGATGAGTAACAACTCCAATAATAATAAATTTGATGCGTTCTCTTTGAACTTATCATCCTCGATCTCGTCTGGTTCATCTTCATTCTCATCGTCGAACGGCGAGGTCGATAATATAATTGGTGGGTCTGGCTTTGCAAACACCAACCCTACATTTGGATCCATTTGGGATCCTATCGTTTCACAACAGGAGAAACCTTCACAGCATGCCAGATATGTTGGTTTCAACGAAACGACAAATGCTACTAATGCTACTAATGTTGTTAATGAACAGAAGTCCTTTGGATCGAGAACCACGGGTGAAAAGACCAATGGTTGGTTGAACATTTGGGGAAATGACATGTCAGTTTGGGGTTGAAAAACATCGGTATACGCCTTAGAACAAGGTGAGTATCAGATCAACTCAACAAGAAACTGATAAGTGTTATGACTTCCCCAGATGCTTGGATATTTCGAATGAAGTTTGGGAACTTCTATGCTTTTTCGGTGGTGATTTTACCACCACCTTGGTATGAAATTGGAGGGTTTTTACTGTGTATTTTGGGAAGAGTCCGACTGTGTTTAGCACAGTCATTTTTTATATGTTTTGTTGTTGTCTGATATATCTCTCTACGGTTTGAGGCACGTTGGAATGAATTCTTACACACCAATGAGAAGGTTTGCTCTTCTCATTGTCATGACGATTGAGTGTGTAAATATGGGTGTTGCTGTTTTTTTTTCTCTTCATGTCATGTTTATTTGATTTTTCAGTGGTGATGATGTGTGCTGATCTTCACTTTGTTTCACTGGAAATGGGGTATTATTCTTTTGTTTGTTTGTTTATTTGTTTTCCGTTCATTGATCTCAATGGTCACTTGGATATTTGGTATCTTATGTTCGTCTATATGTGCATGCATTGTTATGTTGATCTGTTTTTATATATATGTTGGAAGTGAAGGACAGAGAAAAGGTGGTTGGTTATATGTGCTTCTCTAATTTGACGGATAACTCATCTCAATTGGAGAAGCCATCGTGTTTATTACATAAAAAAGATTATTTCTTAAAGATTATTACAGGTTTTATTCGTTTTTTTATAAGAACACTAGTGACTGGCTCATCTCAACGTCTCTTTGGCTTTTGCTTAACCTCTTCGTCCTTTGTTGGGTGCAATCTTATAAGATTTGGGTACTGCGGATTGTTGAAGGAGTAACCTTTACTCCAATCATATGACACGGCAACGGCGTAGATGTTACCGTTTCTGTTGAATGCAGATGCAGTGATAGAACCATTCAGTGCTGGGAATCCCTTCAATCTATGCTTGGCATCTTTGTCCCAAAAGTTGAAGCACCCATCAGAGCCAGCAGTAGCAAAGGTACCATAGACTGGATGCGCACATATAGAATTTATGGCAAAAATATGACTCTCCGTTCTTCCACCTTTAGTCTCTTGCTTACGATGACACTTGAAAGTGAAACCTAACTGCGATTGTTCTGTATCGTCAATGTATTGGAAGGCACATCTCCCCTCAATGGAACCAAGGGCATAACCGTTACCTTGAGGATAGCAAGTAATGGATCTAGTTTGCCATTTCAGCGGTGATGTCACTGTCTTTCTAATCTGCTGTGGGTTGTTGAGGTCAATGATACAAACGTGTCTTTCAGCGGTACCGACAACGAGCAATTTCTGTGAGGAATCCATCGTATAGACCCTTTCTGGGAGTTGTATGGTGGCAATTGGATTAGGGGTTCTCGTATCCCAATATCTCAAAGTCTTGTCCCACGAACCACTCACAACAACAGGTGTATTTGTAGGACCACATTCAACAAATCTAACAGCCTTCACAGGAGCGTCGTGAGCACCAATCTGCTGTGCCTGACCACTTTGAATATCGTAGAGCTTAACCTGCTTATCGCATCCTCCCGATATCACCTTGGTACCATCACTCGTCCATCTTGTGGACAGAACGGGAGCATCGTGCTCATACATGGCACGTCCTTCAGTGGATCCATTGGCGCTCACCTCATATATACGGACCTTCTTGTCCCATGAAGAGGCGGAAAAGAACTCAGCTTGTGGTGAAAAGGAGATGTCAGATATCGAATCTTCCGGAGGGTTCTGCACTATAATATCGTTGGACAGATCAGCTTCAGTCGCCACTGTGGTACTCGTGGCAGTTGTGGACTTGTTGAAGAAGGACATGGTTGATCTGCTGCGTTCCCTATTCGTGTCCAAGTGTGATGAGATCGTTCCGTTTTCTCTTTGTTTACTTTCAAAGGGCAGCAAAAGGTAAGAGAAAAAAAACTTGACGAGCCTGTGTGTGTACCTACCGAATTCTGCCTGCTGGGGTGTGTACACAGTGAACAGTACGCAGATGGAAGCCGTTGAACGGTCAGGAAGAAGCGCTCTTCAGAGACCTGTGAGGAGAAATGTCACTGTGGAAGGGCATACCCATCGTGGAGTTCGACCCTGAGACCTCGGGCTCGTCATCCCAGTTTGAAAGGACTCGAAAGCATCACTACAAGAATCTGTCATCGATCAATTGGCCCCATGAATACGCCCGGCGGGAGGAGATCAAGTCGAGCGTGTCGAACCATTCTCCTAATTGGGGGTCATACTGGAGACTGAGCTCGACCTGGACCGTGATAATCGGTACAGGTGCGATGATTGGTGTTGTAACGGCGAATATCGACTACCTCTATAAGTGGCTCACGGACTTGAAAGGTGGTGTGTGTCAGAATGGATTCTATATGACTTACGGTAACTGCTGTAAAGGTATAAACGAGGGAGACATTTGTGAGGAATGGCGACAGTGGGACCAGGTCATTGGAATCAGTGGTAGCACCGCAGGCTCGTTTATATACAAGTATTTTCTGTTCATCGTGACCTCATTGATACTTGCTACGTGTTCCGCTTTACTCGTGAAAGACGCAGATTTCGTAAAGACAAGTGGTATCTCTGAAGTTAAGACAATCATCAGTGGTGTTGTAATAAAGGACTTCCTGAGTTTGAAAACCATGATGGTTAAGCTCATTGGGTTGACCCTCACAGTCAGTTCTAACCTGTGGGCAGGGAAAGAAGGTCCACTGGTTCATATCGCGTGCTGCTGTGCAGAGTTTGTGATGCATTTCTTCCCAGTGTTGGACGACAACGAGGCAACTAGACGTGAGTTGTTGCTGGCCGCCAGTGCCTCTGGTATATCTGTTGCATTCAATGCCCCAATCAGTGGTGTCATCTTCACTCTGGAACAATTGACGTCGTATTTTTACACTAGTACGAAGATGTGGACCTCTTTTATATGTGCAATGACGGGGACTATCCTGCTGAATTCATTCAAGGAAGGCATTGACGTCTACGTTACGATGGATAACCAATGGTTGGGGTTTGAACTCTTTGGGTTCATGATTCTGGGTATATCTGGTGGACTATTCGGTGCCATCTTCAACAAGATGAACATGAAATTTGCACAGTTCAGAAAAGACCATATAAGTTCGAGGGGAAGTCATTATGAAGTTGTTGAAGTTTTAGTGCTCTCAGTTGTGACTTCACTTGTCACGTATCCCTTGGTGTTTCCCAGACTTCCCCTCAACACACTAATCTCAAGGCTTTATAAAGACTGTGATGGTGTCGACGAAAACATCATGGGTGGGCTGTGTTCTGAACATCCTGGTTACAGCATTGCATTGTTGATATGTACCGGCATAACTGCATGCATATTGACTTCGTATACTTTTGGTACCATTGTGCCAGCTGGGGTATTGACGCCCGCATTAGCCATAGGAGCCATCTTTGGACGTCTGTTGGGCATCACCATGGAGAGTTTCCAAACGTCGTCACCTTTTCTCTCAGACCTGTGCAGAGAATCCTCAAACCTGTGTATTTCTCCAGGAGCATATGCTGTAGTTGGATCTGCTGCATTCTTAGCAGGTGTAACGAAGATGACGGTATGGGTGGTTGTTACTGTTTTTGAACTGACAGGTGCACTGACCTATGTTTTACCCATCATGATGACTGTCATCATTGCTCGGTGGACAAACGACCAATTTGACGAGATGAACTGTTATGATACATGGATCAGGTTTTTCCATTACCCATACCTCATGGAGCCCAATCGTCCTCTACCATTGACGAAAGCCATTGAAATCATAAAGCCTCTTGATGAAGTCAAGGCAATCTACCTGGAAGATGCCATGACATTAGACTTCCTGAATCGGCTGTTGTCACTGGAGTACCAAGGCTTGCCGATTCTTCGAAGCCGTACAAACCCACAACTTTACGGATGGGTTTCACTGGCAGAGCTGGCGTGCGAGCTCGAGTCGCTCCAACTCTCGCCAGACTACAACGGTGAAGCCAGGGCTTCCTTCGTTCCAACTCATGACGACGGCATCTGTCTACTAACGCATCTAGTGGAAAAGGACTATATAATCTTAAACCCACAACTGCCGCTACCTTCGCTGGTTGACGTCTTCTTCAACATGAAACCGCAGTTCGCGCTCTTCTGCCAGGACGGACTGTTTGTCGGTATCTTGACGCTCAAGGACATTTCAAGGGTGGTCCAAGGTGCAAAGGTCAAGCGCGTGATGCTATAGGAAACGCCACCTGGCGACTACATAGAACTATAATGAAGACCGTGTGTGTATTTTCTCCTTGTTCTAAAACATCCATTCACCCTCCCACACACCCATGCCCCTCCACCGAGGTCATGTACAGAATGCCCTTACACACCTTTGCACCCTCCTAGCCAAAGGGCTCCACAACCCACGGGGCGCTTGACAATTTGCCGAGCAGCGAGTTGTCCCTGATTGGTGTTTTTACTTGGGACATACAACGAGCGCTACCGGGTGCAAACACAGAGAACAAAAGGCCCAAGCGTGCGTGCGCCTGTACGGATCGGTAAACTGTCGCATATTCACAGTAGGCATAGTGGGCGAATTTTTTGTTTTTTTCAATTTTTCAACGATTTTTTTCTGTTGCCTAACTGATAAGGAACCTCGGGCGTCTACGCACAATGGCTGTGAATATGGTGCTTGGAGCATTTTCACCTACGTGGTCACCTCATATTTCCCCCATGGTCAAAGCCCTTCGTTGCTTTTCTGTGGTTGAACCACCTTTGGAATGGGCACCTGGCCAGGCACGGAAAGCCAAATGCCCATCCAGCGTAGCCAGAACAGTCGGTGATTATTAAAACTGTGATTTTCCCCACAGTAATCAGCTGTCTTTGCCAGCGGAAGTTTGCTCGATATTTTCCTGAGCAGAGGGGAGCTGTTGCGGGACCCAACTGCCTTTTTCGGTTAATCCCACAAGCTTTCCCACCGGGCAGTGGGCGAAAAGCACATACAGGCCACTGCTTTCGATTACGAAATTGTGGAACGTGATAGGCTGAAGGGCGAAACTCTGGCACGCTGTGCAAACCTTGCACATTGCTCCATTGTAGCAGTGACGTGACGTATATAACAGAGCCAATTTGCCCCAGATTGTCTCCAATTTACCTCATGCTTGGAATCTTTTCTCCTTCTCCTCTTTCCCAAAGAACCCTTATCGTGCTTTGTTATACGTAAAGTGCGAGCAATGTCTGACAACAAGAAGCCAACAGTCACAACCTCCCAAGGTTACCCAATCCCATACCCTTTTGAAACACAGAGGGTTGGTGAGCACGGGCCACTGCTGCTCCAGGATTTCAACTTGATTGACTCCCTTGCCCACTTTGACAGGGAGAGAATCCCAGAGAGAGTTGTCCACGCAAAGGGCTCAGGTGCGTACGGTTACTTTGAAGTTACCGATGACATCACGGACATTTGTGGGTCCGCGTTCCTCGACACCGTGGGGAAGAAGACCAAGACATTTGTGAGATTCTCTACTGTTGGTGGAGAAGCTGGTTCTGCCGACGCTGCGAGAGACCCAAGAGGGTTTGCCATCAAGTTCTACACCGAGGAGGGCAACTTGGACTGGGTGTACAACAACACGCCTGTGTTCTTCATCAGAGACCCGATCAAGTTTCCGCACTTCATTCACACGCAGAAGAGAAACCCTCAGACGCATTTGAAGGATGCCAACATGTTTTGGGACTACATGACCCAAAACCAGGAGTCTGTTCACCAGTTCATGGTTCTGTTCTCTGATAGGGGTACGCCAGCAACGTTCAGAAACATGAATGGTTACTCCGGCCACACTTACAAGTGGTCGAACAAGAAGGGCGAGTGGTTCTACGTGCAAGTGCACTTGATCACTGACCAAGGCATCAAGAACTTGAACAATGAGGAGGCTGGCAAGATGAGCGGTGAGAACCCAGACCATGCGCAGGAGGACCTGTTCAACTCCATTGCGAAGGGTGATTTCCCATCCTGGACTGTCTATATCCAAGTTATGACTGAGGCACAGGCCAAGGAGTTGCCATTCTCCGTGTTTGACTTGACCAAGGTGTGGTCCCACAAGGACTTCCCACTGCGTCGTGTCGGTAAACTGACTTTGAACGAGAACCCACAGAACTACTTTGCTGAGGTTGAACAGGCTGCCTTCTCCCCATCCCACACTGTCCCATACCAAGAGGCGTCTGCTGATCCGGTGTTGCAATCCCGTCTGTTCTCCTACCCAGATACTCACAGACACAGATTGGGTACAAACTACGCTCAAATCCCTGTCAACTGTCCTTACGCAAAGACTTTCAACCCAGTCATCCGTGACGGTCCTATGTGTATCAATGGTAACTACGGTGCAGCACCAAACTACATTTCCACCCTGGAGAACCCTGTTGAGTACAAGACCCAGTCCAACTTCAACTACCAGGCAAACCAGGAGACATGGCAAGGCCCTGCACTGCCATACCACTGGAAAGTTGGTGGTGACATCGACTATGCCCAAGCTAGGGCACTTTATCAAAATGTTTTGTCTAAACAACCTGGCCAACAGAGGAACTTGGCTCACAACATTGCAGTCCACGTTGCCAATGCTGTTCCTGTGATCCAGGACCGTGTCTTTGACGTTTTTGCTAAGGTTGATCCAAAATTGAGCAATGACATCAAGACTGAGGTTTTGCAGTTGTCTCCACGCTCAAAGGGCCAAGGTCAATGTCCTTACCAGAAGCTCTGAAGAGATTTTAATAACACAGTCTGCGACTAAACTATATATAATACGCTTATTCCATTCATTAAAATGTGCCATTTTCAGCCCCTTAGAAAGTCCAGGAGACAGCAAAAAGGTAGTGATTTCTTTAGAGGAGCATGAACGCACTCCATGTGTGTATGTGTGAGATGCGGTAAGACAGTTGATGAGGATGTTGCACTCGACGTTGACGTTGTGATCTTCGGGGTTCAGCTTAATGTTTCCAGTCATATTGATGTCACAATATATCTTTCACTAACAGTAGGATCTATAGTGTTCCATTCGCACGGTGTGGTTAGTGGAATAGTTGATATGATAATGACAATGAGAATAATCTTAATAACAATATAATTCAGGGATATAATAGATGAAGGTTAAGCACTAGGAACTTTATAAAGAAGAAATACGATGATTCAAGGAGTGCCTTTGAAATCATTGTAGAGAAACCACTGGAATCTTGAGGGTTCATGTTTCATCTTGTTTTCACATCCCAAAAAGGATGTGATAATTGTAAAATGTTACATTAAATCACAGCTGATATAACTCAGTGATAAATCCGGAAATCGAGTCCGGAGGTCGAATATCACAGCAAAGTGGTAGAGACACACTTCTTTCAGCTCTGTGAAACTACGCGTGGTGATCGGATGGTCTTCACTGGGCTCATGATGAGCACAACGTCTGATCCCCTCCGGACTAAATTGTAAACAATACGAGAGAGATAAGGAGCTTCTCAAATGTCCGTTGTATACTTCATAGAATTTTCCCTGTAGTAAGGGCTTGAACTGCCCATATCGGACAACTTTCCTGCCAGTAAATCAGTTTTGCTGTCATTTTGCTGTGCCTTTTCGTGCCCCGACCACAGCTTCACATTTGGCGCAAAAGTCTACAAAAGTCTACAAAAGGGCACCTTTTTGAGCAACAGTTGTGGCCCTTCTAATCGATAAGAGATATATCGGTAGTGAAGTAACAATAAAAAAGGTACGTGCGGGTCAATTGATGGATAAAAAGCACCATGAGACTGTTGCTATTAGCTTTGACATCCCTTGTGACAGGTGCGCTATCTACTCAAGAGCAAGCACGACTTAGTGAAGGCGAGGTGGACGGAAGGTGTGTTGTCTATGACCACTGTGGAAAGAGGTCTTTATTTGGGGCAGATTTGCCCTGTTCAGTTGATATCCCCCCGCAGCCGGTAACAGATGATGATATCCAAGAATTGGTTGGTATATGTGGTGATGAGTGGAATGGCAAGTCGCTTCTGTGCTGTAACACGTATCAGATAGACCAATTGAAGGAAAACCTCAAGAAAGTCGATACCCTGATATCGTCATGTCCCGCATGTCACAAGAATTTTAAGAACCTATTCTGTCAGTTTACATGTTCAAATCATCAAGCGGACTTTATCACAGTGACAAAGGCATCAACAAGTCTCGAAGGGAAACAGGTTGTCACGGAATTGGAATTCCGTATAGGTGAGCAAATGGCCAACGACTTTTACGATTCCTGTAAGGATATCAAGTTCTCTGCAACCAATGGATATGCTATGGACCTCATTGGTGGAGGAGCAAAGAACTATACACAGTTCTTGAAGTTTTTAGGTGATGAAAAGCCACAGCTCGGTGGCTCACCTTTCCAAATGAATTTCAAGTACTCAAACGGATCCTCGAGTGGTTCTCTCAATCAAAAGCAGTACAGCTGTGGTGACGGTATTTACAAGTGCTCATGCTCTGACTGTCCCAGCACTTGTCCCACACTGGACGATGTCAAACAAAGAACATGTAGAGTTGGTGTGCTACCGTGCTTTTCGTTCTCTGTGATTATAGTGTATTCCGTGTTGTTACTGGTGACGGTGGGGTTCTTTGGCTACAAGTTTAGCACTAAAAAGAGACAACTGTTACTGGAATCTCCATACCTGAGACCGGCAACTTTGGATTTACCTGAATTGGTGAACCGGAATGAGGTGTACTCTCTGAACAATGCACTGGAAATCCTTTTCGGAAGATTGGCATTCTACTGTTCGACATACCCTGCCACGGTACTTGCACTCACTATTGTTCTCACTGGTACACTATCCTCATGTATCTATTTCTTTGGTGAGCTGGAGAAAGACCCAATCAACCTATGGGTAAGCAATAGTGCTGAGGCTTACAAAGAGAAGCAGTTTTTCGATGATACTTTTGGGCCTTTCTATAGAGCTGAACAGATCTTTATTGTTGATGAAACTGGTGTCTTGAAAGACAAAACAGTTAAATGGTGGTCGAAAATCGAGCAAGAGATCACCAGTATTATTGTCGATGATATCACGTTGAATGATTTGTGTTTCAAGCCATTCGACGAATCTCCTTGTGTGATTGAATCCTTTACCCAGTACTTTGGCGGAGCCGTACCAAAGGATTGGAAATCAAAGCTACGTGGATGTACAGAATCACCAGTTACCTGCTTACCTCCTTTCCAACAGCCTTTGAATAAAGAGTTGTTGTTTGGTGGGTACAACGAAAGTGATATTCTAACTGCAAAGTCGATCTCCGTAACACTGTTGTTGAATAATCATGTTGGTGATAATGAAAATACGACTAAATGGGAAAATGCACTGGAGTCATATTTGCTGAAGTTGGAGCCCCCTGAAGGTGTAAGAATCAGCTTCAGTACAGAACCCTCTCTCGAATCAGAGCTTAACAAGTCGACGAATACGGATGCCAAGATCATTATTCTTTCTTATCTTGTGATGTTTATATACGCATCCATTTCCTTGGGTGGGAGCTTCAACATTTTGAAGACAAGATTCTCCTTGGGCTTGTCAGGTATAATCATCGTATTGTTATCAGTTACATCCTCTGCTGGATTCTTTTCTTTAATCGGGGTCAAATCAACTCTGATCATTGCAGAGGTCATCCCATTTCTGATACTCGCTGTTGGTGTTGATAATATCTTCCTGATAACACATGAGCTGAAAGGAATAAACTACTCGTATCCAAATGAGTCTGTGCCTTTCAGAATCTCCAAAGCCGTTGGTAGAATGGGTCCATCTATCTTGCTGTCTGCTACATCGCAGTTCTTAACGTTTTCACTCGCTGCATTTGTATCAATGCCTGCTGTGAGGAACTTTGCTATGTACTCTGCTGGTGCAGTCCTGTTCAACATCTTACTCCAACTTACGGCATTTATTTCCCTGCTTTCACTAGACCAGCAGAGAATAGACTCTGGAAGATTAGACTGCTTCCCATGCCTAAAAGTTCAAAGGTCCATCAGACTGGACGAAGTTTCCCAGCTGTTTGAATCGGAAAATGAATCTCATTTCTTTGATAAGCTATTGAGCAGTTTTGCTCCATGGATTCTGAGGAGAAAGGAGGTGATAGTGTCAATGTTTGTCTTATGGACCGGTGTCTCCTTATCATTCTTGCCCGGTATAAAATTCGGACTGGACCAGAGAATTGCTATCCCATCGGACTCTTATCTCATTGACTATTTCAACGATATTTACCAGTACTTAAACGTTGGTCCACCAGTTTACTTTGTTGTTGATGGCGTGAACGTGACGGATCGTAAAGTCCAGCAGACACTGTGCGGGAAGTTCACTACATGTGATGAATTCTCTCTGGCTAACATATTGCAGCAAGAGTTAAATCGCTCAGATATATCCACCATAAACCAACCAGTGGCATCATGGCTCGATGATTACTTGACGTTTTTGAACCCTCAACTCGACGACTGCTGTCGTTTCAAGAAAGGCACGGATGACATTTGTCCACCATATGCTCCGTCTCGTCAATGTGAGACATGCTTCTACAACAAAACCTGGGATTATTCGATGAAGGGATTCCCTCAAGGTGAAGAATTTATGAAGTACTTTGATATTTGGATCGACGCACCTAGTGACCCATGTCCACTCGGTGGTAAGGCTCCGTATTCCAGTGCAGTCTCGTATGATAATGAAAGCATATTGGCCTCTACTTTTAGAACTGGTCACGTACCTTTGAGATCTCAAGACGATTTCATTCATGCCTATAAGGAATCACTCAGAATAACGAAAGAGTTGAAACAAGCCACCGGACATGATGGCATCTTTGCATATTCTCCGTTTTATATCTTCTTTGTGCAGTATACGACGATCGTCAGGCTGACTTTCACGTTGATCTCTGTTGCACTAGCGATCATTCTCTTGAACTCAATCATACTTTTGGGCTCCGTCAGATCGTCATTGGCATTGGTGATTACCGTGGTGATGATCTTGATCAACATTGCTGGTGTCATGTCAATCTGGTCCATCTCACTGAACGCTGTGAGCCTTGTGAATCTGGTGATATGCATTGGACTCGCAGTAGAATTCTGTGTGCATATCACGAGGGCCTTCATTGTCTCTGATAAGGATAACAGGCTTTCCAACGTCAATTTCAGAGCATTCAACGCAATAACAGGTGTTGGGGGCGCCGTCCTCGGGGGAATCTGCACTACAAAGCTCATTGGTGTCATCGTCCTGGCCTTCACAAAGTCTAAGATCTTTGAAGTGTACTATTTTAGAATGTGGTTATCCCTTGTGGTTATCGCATCTCTTCACGCACTGGTGTTCTTGCCGGTGCTGCTCTCACTATTTGGAGGTAAACGCTATATATTCTCCGAGAACAGCTCTGGAATTGCTGATGATCTTGCTAACCGTTTAACTGAGCTGGCTCAATGAAATTGTTAGCTATTAGAGGAGAAGAAGTACATGGTTGATTCGTAAAGGTTGTGTTTTGTAGTAAATTGTTTTGATGATTGAGCCTAACACCCTGCCAGGCCGTGGCTCCCCGTCTAGGCTGGTGAAGAGAAAAAAAACCCCAAGAGATCGAGGTGAAAGTAAAAAATTCATCGGCAGTAAATTGAGTGGAAAGAGCCGACGTTGATTCGCTTAAAAACCAACAGCAACAGTCGTGAACTAAGGAAGTCCCCGATGTCTCTGATAAAGGCAGTGGGTGACTACGTGAAGGTGTGTCGAGAACACAATCTGTTTGTGACAAGACGGCCCCGAGTACAAATCAAACAACTTCTGCCATCGGCCAGCGCAGTACGAAGAGACGTACAGGCGTCGAAGAAAGAAGCACATGGTCATGAAGATCCAGAGCTTTGGAGACTTGTGAGTAAAGGCTCACAGTTTCAGCAAAATATAGTCAGGGAATCTTTGAAACCCCTTGGATTCCCAGTGCTTCGTCGAAGCCAGGAAAGACGTCAGAGAGATCACACACTGGATCATGTCCAATACACTGATGGGGAATCTACAGGCAAAGGGGAGTTCGAAAGGGGAATTATACACACTCTAGATGGACAAGCTGTGGCACAGATCATCTCGACCCTTGTGGAAATCACCCCGAGGGGAAATACACCAGACGATGTATCTCCTCTATCGACAAGAGATGCACATCTGATCTTTAAAGCACCCAAGCATGTCTACACAGAGATTCCACCTATACCCAATTTCTCTGAGTATCCGGAACAGTTTGAAGATTACATCTATAGAATCACACACTCCACTTTCCACCATAAACAGTCTTCCAAATTCAACGGGATTATACCCAAGATGCTGAGAAATATGTTCCACCCGTTGAATTCGAATACGTTGAACATACGTACTGCAGATTCGTTCAATTACGTTATACATTACTTTGTAAAGAAGTGGGACATCGCAACTTGTCGTGAGCTCATAGTCCAGATGAAAGCTGAACATAAGACGCCGACCACTACGACGTATAACATCATGCTGAATGCATTGAAGACTTTACAGAACATTATTCATAAGAGCGATCCATACAAGATTGCTCTCAAGCACCTAACGCAGATGAAACGATACAACTTGAAAGCAGATGTTGTCACGTGGAATATCGTCTTTAACATACTGAGAGACGATCCCAGTAAAGAGATCTTGGTACAAAAGAGGAAGGAGCTGAAAGTTCCCATTGATGACTACTTTACATATAGCTTGATGAAGCATTTCAGTAAAAGAGATGGCATAACTGGTAAGAAACTCCTTGAGGTAATGAGAGAACTTGGGTTCACATTGGATGGTCGACTGGTGACTCTTGTGGTGAAGATGCTGATCAGTGAGAGACAGTTCACGAACGCTTTGAAGATTGTTTCGTTTGCTCATGAGAATGAATCTATGAATTATCGTGCTAATAGAGAATCATTAAACAAATTTCTCGATGAATTTGCCAAGCTGAAAAGAGTGGATTTATGCATTGGTGCTATGAATACCTTCGAACGCAGCTTCGGTGTCACTGCTGATTATGATACATACACCCTCCTCTTCGAAGCTATGGCGAGGTCTGGATACTGGAAGGATAAGTACGCATTGTGCAAGGTTCTCTATCATCGTATGCTGAATGATCTGGGCGTTGTTGCTGGTGACTATTGGCTGAAAAAGCTAAGGTCCAGACTCAAATTTATACATGATTACGACGTCAACCTTTCATACCCTTTGACTGAAAAAGAGAGAAACTTGGAAAAGATCATCACCGAGTTTGCCTTTACTGAATGGAAAGTTCCTAGGTGGATGGACAACAATCGTACCGTGAAAGATAGAATAGCAAGTAAGAGAATGGGATACTATGCTTCCAGAGATTCAGTTGGAAAAAACCAAAGTCTGGAGATGAAGAACAGAAGAGAACTTTCTCGCAACTACAAAAGTAAAATTGATGCAATTTCCATTACGAAGGCCATGCAAAAGAGAATCCCATACGCCAAAGATCCTTTCAAAGAATTGAAGGAAGAGCTGAGTGAAAGAGGTATAATTTCGTCTTAGGTCTGGACATCCCCCCATGTACATAAAAATAGCTCCACTAATGAAGGTTATGATCATTCCTCACGTAGTGTACTGTGTTTATGAAACCACAGTAACTTGTGAGAGAAAACGGTTACATTATGTATTTTTGTCACATGTGTCTCAATGGCTGGCTCTTATGCTTAACCCTGGCAAGTTTCACATCGTATAACCAAACATTTTCTACTTTCTGCAATACGGACTAACGTCTTCGCCGATCATGGAGTATACCGATCTTCACATATTCTATAGTCATTTGATGTCTGTGGTCATGTCTCAAGGTCTGTTCCATGCTTCATGTACGGTACATCACCCTGATCCAAGGATTCACTTTGATCCAACTTTGGACCAACCTGTAGGTGACCGTGGAATCAAGTAAGTTTGTCTCCTCCTCGAACGTTTTCAATCTCCAATTGATCAATGTGGGATATACTATCAGATCATACAAATGCCAAACCTCAGGCGTCCAGAGGAGAATCTGGCAGAATTGTTCTCAGCATGTTCTTTCTGTGCCTTGTCGAATCCTAATGAGGATAAACCGGCACCCATTTCATTCATATCTGCTCGACACATGCAAAGCACATTACATATCCTCAAGGTTTGATTGTTTTGAAAACAACCCTGCAAGGACCTGCCAGCCTTCCCCGTGCAAGCTGCCTGACGCCCAGCCATCGTGAAAGGCCGCGCCTTTAGGGTTTGGAAAGCCGAGGGTGCTGCCCCCCCCCCTCCTCCGCCAAACTCTAGGCAGAAAAATTCGCGGTTTTCCTTCCAGCGCACATATGTGTTGCTAAGCGTGTACCTTTGAAAGGATCGTTCCAAGAGGTTAAAAGATAGAAGTTTGCTGGTGTTTAGTGTTCTATGCCTCTACAAAGGGGTCCATGTGATGTCTGACAGGATATTTCATCGCGTTCTCTGTTTAAAATTGACTTGTCATTCGTATTACGTAGGAAGAAAAAGACACTTCTAACAAGCGTTGCTCACTCCACCTAGGGAGTTCCAATGGCCACAGCAAGGTTAAAGTCGGAAAGAATACAGTTGGATACATGATGTGTGAGATATTTTAAAGCCATGGAGGCTTAAGCAACGTGTGATATAGATTAATCTCATGATATCGTTGTTATGTTTTAAGGTATCTCTCACTTCATCGGGAAATCCAACCAGCCCTTTGGGAAATACAGTCTCGGGGCCTCAGGACCTCATCGAACAGATCCTGCAGGAAGGCGCGTCAGCAAGTGCATATGATGGAATAATACAAGGGTGGTGTTCTAAATGAAACAATTTCGACCAGACAGGTATATAACTAGCTCATGTAACTCGTTCATAACGTGTCTCATGTCCACTGGGCCCTTTTATTCATCTTCCCCTTTCCCCTCTCTTTCCATTTCTTCAGTCAAACATCGAAGGAAACACCTAACAGGACCAACTCATTGTCGTTCATTATCACCGCCGCTAAGACCCATTCACTCTTTTATCTTTTACTACCGGTCTTTCTTTATTACTATTTTCCATTCCTGTTTTGAGTGCTGACTTCACATACCATTTCGCTAGGAATCATGCTTAACATTTTCACGCTCACGTTAGCCTTGATGGCTACAACTACATTGGCCTTTGATGCAAGCGCAAAGGACAACATGGTCCTCTATTGGGGTCAAGCATCTGCAGGTTCTCAAGAAAGACTATCATACTACTGTGAGTCCGATGCTGCAGATATTATGGTGCTTGCCTTCATGACTTCGTTCCCAGGTACAAATGATATCCCAAGTCTTAATTTCGCTTCTGCATGTACCGAAACATTCTCTGACGGACTCTTAAAATGCGATCAGATCGCTGAGGATATCAAGACTTGTCAAAGTTTGGGTAAAGTTGTCTTATTGTCTCTTGGTGGTGCTGTTGGATCATATGGCTTCTCTACTGATGACGAAGCTGTTGAATTTGCTGGTACTTTGTGGAACATGTTCGGTGAAGGTACAGCAGATGAGCGTCCATTTGGCGATGCTGTTATCGATGGTTTCGATTTTGATATTGAAAACAACAACCCAACAGGATATGCAGCACTGGCTACATCTCTTAAGGAGACTTATTTTACACAAGGTAGCAAGCAGTACTACCTGTCAGCTGCACCACAATGTTTCTACCCTGATGCTTCAGTCGGTAACTTGATGAACAATGCCTACATTGACTTTGCATTTGTTCAATTCTACAACAACTACTGCAATGTAAACGGTCAATTCAACTGGGACACATGGGTTCAGTGGGCTGAGACTGTTTCACCAAACTCCAATGTTAAACTCTTCCTTGGTTTGGCAGGGTCGGCAACAGCAGCAGGTTCTGGCTACGTTGGTATTGATACTGTCACATCTACTATTGATTCCATTTATAGCGATAGCCAATTTGGAGGTGTTATGCTATGGGATGCATCCCAAGGATTTACGAACGTTGTTTCTTCTGGTGACACTTTTGCTGAAAGTATTAAGGCTTATATGGTGAGTCTGGATTCGGAAACAACAACTTCCTCAGCCTCAACCAGTTCAACCAGTTCGACTAGCTCGACTAGTTCAACCAGCTCGACTAGTTCAACCACATCTGCTAGTTCAGCATCCTCAACCAGCTCAACA
>NW_017963657.1:253831-339172 GCF_001661405.1 Williopsis jadinii
TCAACATCATCAACATCATCAACATCCTCAACATCCTCAACATCCTCAACCAGCTCCAGTACTTCCATCACCACAGAAACTCCTGCCACTACAACATCTATCTCATCAGCCATTACTGAAGCTTCTGAGACTAGCAACACCAGTGATGTCACTACCTCAAGCACTCAAGAACCAACTGTTGAGACATCAACTAAAACTTCTTCGAGTGTCTTGCCAACACAAGCTCCAGAAGAAACAACAAAGAGTACAACCACTCTGCAGCCTACATCTTCGAGCCATCCAGAGTCCATCACAAAGAGTGAGCCAACGGCTGCATCAGCACCAGGAACACAGACATTTTGGACCACTGTGACAAGCACTGGTGTTTCGACGGTTACAAAAGTTGAGGTGATTGATATTGGTAACCAAGAGACACGTACTCAAACAGTCATTTCCACAACTGAAACCGAGTACGTTGTGACTAAAGAAGTTACAAGTACTAATCCTACAACTGTCACCAGTACTAAAGTGAATATTGTACCCGGTGAGGCAACCACTCTCATTGTTACAGAGACTGACTGCACCACTACAATTACTGCTGATTCTCAACCAACCCAGGAACCTGCCACCACAACTACTAGTGAGGGAACAACTTCAACTGAAACTACTGCTGCAGCAACATCAGCAGTTGGTGAAGATTGCTCCACTCTAACTGGTGATGCTAAAGCAAACTGTCTCAACACAAACTTTGCAGCAGGTCTTTTCACTAATACTGCTGATGAATGTACACATGGAGATATTGGATGTGATGCCAATGGTGGATATGCCATTTGTAACTGGGGTAGCTGGGTTGTCCAAGGTTGTGCAGCTGGTACAACATGTTATGCTCAGAACTACGGTACTTATATATACATTGGTTGTAACTGGCCAAAGCAGTGAAAGAGACACATTCTCAAATTATGACTGCTAATGACATATATGCACCAATGGACTCTTAATTTCTCTACAATACCTCTTCTGCTCTTCAATCTGTTCATGTAATACTATACAGCTTCATTCGACTATATTACCACCTCGTGTAGTTCATTTCGATAGGAAGTAAGAGTACACTCTCGATCTAACTTCTGCTGTTGATGGATCCTCGTCTGGGAACATTGGTTTCCAAACGACAAGATCGTTTTGTTCAACTTTGAAGTCAAACTCCTTCGCAGTCTCGAAGAATTGCAAGTCATTCTCCAGTAGCCATGGTCTGTGTGGACTAAAGACAACAAAGCACTTACCATTTGATGATAAGAGGTCCTTACAAGTTTGTAAGAGTTTTCTGTGTTCAGTGTGGTTAAACACCAAGTCACTCAGGATGATGAGATCAAATTTCTCTTGTCCAATTGGAGCAATCGTTTCTAGAAGAGGAGTATAATCGTTTCCCCAAATGTATCCTTTCACTGCTATGTTGTTTAAATGTCCACATGTGCTCTTCACGTTGTGTTCGATGTTCTCGATGAGCTCTGGGTCTGGATAGTCAGTGGACACAACTTGCTTAGCACCGTTTAGCGAGCATATCAACGATGGCAAGGCAGCAGCAGCACCGAGTTCAAGGACACATTTGTCCTTGATGAGTTCATCTGAGTGCTCATCAAGGTAGTCAGCGGTGTAAATACCAGCGTTCCAAAGCAAATGACCCCAGAGTGGTGATGAGCCAATGAGACGCAGGTTGATATCCTTTGGCTGTTTCTCTACCTTACGAACGTATGAAGCATAATGAGGCTCCGGTGGTGGCTTGTAGTAACCTTCTGGCTCTTGGAAGAGATCTCCTCCTAATGACTCAGTGTCAGACATTTACCGTTGAATTTCAAAGACGTAGTGTGAAAATGTGATGAAATATTTCAGTTAAAATTTTACCCGATGAGCTTTAGCTGGTTGTAGATGACAAGATCATACATTATACGAGGAAACACAAGCTCCCTCAATCATTGGTTTCCTTCTTGAAGATGGTGTTTCTCTACTGTCTCATCTCTTGCAAAATATGCTTCTACACTTACTATTCAAAAAGTTTTATAACATTAAAGCCATTTCAAAATGAACAAGCCACTTGTCTTAGAGAACAAAATTGTACATAAACGTTTGGATGTGTTTTGTCATTTCTTTGCAACAGAAACTCAGCATGTTTATTGGGTAGAAGATGGACCTGGGTTGGCTCTTCTCTTACCGTTGATCAAAGTAACGTTGATGAATCTCTTGGTGTACAAAAGACGCTTGTAAGCTCTTCCTTTTGGCTTCTTTGGCTTCTCTTGCTTGTCAACCTTTGGAGTTTGAGATTTAACCTTACCGGCACGAGCCAAGGAACCGTGGACTTTACCCTGTAGATGTGACTGTTAGTATTTATTTTAAAGTGAACGAAACGAGTGAATAATGTGATCAGTTGACTATCGCATGGCCCATTTGCTCTGGGTTTGGAGTGCTTCATAGAGGGAGAGGGTAAACGTCAGTGATCTGGATACAGTCTCTTCATTTCTTCAGAGTAGCCATCAAAATCGCTTCCTGTCCTTCCAGACAACAAATCAGCTGTATCAAAGCATTCGGATACAAAGCTTATCTTGACCTCTGTATCTATACAGGATATCACGTAAAATATTCTTGCTATTCCGTTCCTTCGTTGTATGCTTGGAAAACTCCTCTCTCCAGTCAAACTTCAATACGCTCATATCGTTTAGGAAACCATTCTCGATCCTCTTTTCAGGCCAATATCAGGATGTCCCAATAGTCCATCACGTCAAACGCCCACACTTATCACTCTTTCTCTGTTCAACAACGTACCATTTTGTCTTATTGGTTTTATGTGGTATAGAGTCTTCTACCTGTGCTTTGTTGTTGATGAATAAACTTGGGCTGTTTTTTTTCGCCATTGCCCTGCGATCGCGGCAGTTTGAAAATTGTGACTCTGAATGTCTGGATGTTTTTGCTTTTCTCCCCCTAATTCCGCAGACGCTATAATTTTGGCGAACAGCCCTACCCCGTATCATGTGACCTATGAAGTTAGGGTTTGAGAATAAATAATAACCGTTAGCCACACCTGCCTTTTGTTGTGGCATACCCCATACCATACGTCATAACGGTTTGTGCTGTCCTGCTCTTTGGTGCATTATTACCCGTTCTCTAAGTACATTGGTCTACATTGAAGTTTTTCATGGGCTATTGATATTAAGTTTATTCCGACTATTCGTTCTTTGCCATGATCACAGCCACCAATGTTACAACAGAGAGCTAAAGCCGATGTTAGTATCCATCTCTTCTAAATACGGATAGAGTATTTTGAATAGATATGCACTCACACTAAACACCAGAAAGACCAAGATATACACCGTGAGCTTTGCAGGTGGATATCTATTCTCCTTGAGTAGGTACTGTGTTCTAAAGAACCTATGTGTTCCCATGAGTACACATATAACCCCTATAAGTACAAGACACGCACCTACGGGCCGTCCTAGTTTAGCGACAATGTCCGTCTCTGAGTTGCTCTTGACAAGTTTGAACAATTGGGTCACGCCGACACCTGCTGTGGCCATTGCCATTGACGTTCTGATCCATGAGAGAAAGGTTCTTTCATTTGCCATCTATAACATAGTGTTAATATAAAACCGAAACATTTCAAAGATAAACTTTTACCCACATGGTCTCTTGCAACTGCCCCGTTGTTCTCCAACAATTCACTTCCGAATTCTTCATACCCCCATAGATCCCACCATCCATTTTTCTTCAATTGACGTTCTTCAAAGCTCTGCACTCTTGTGATGGATTCGCCGGGCGTTTCATCGTGTGATTCAGGCCCACGTTGATGTTCTAGCAGTTCAAAAACCTCTCTTCCGGTATTTGCAGACCTCTTCCTCGCAGACGTGGGACGTTCTAATGGATCAAAGCTTTCTGTTTCCTCGTTAATCACATCGATATCTTTGTAAGTACTTTTACTCTGTGAGGCTTCCATCTATTCTTTCTCCTTAATACAATCTGGTTTATAAGGAGTAAAGCTGGAGTTGGTTATCCTCATTGCAAATCAATGCGGTAGTGCAGTTTACAGCTCATGCGTACACGTTGCATCCAGACACCAAGCCTTAGATGCCTCAACGGTTGTTTTTTTTGGACTACAGGCAGGAAACTTCAACAAAACGACCATCTCTAATTCGATTAAAAATTACTTGTCACCGTCACCTTGGGATATGTCCTAACTGTACCGATAGTGCCTTCTAGTGTACCAAGGCCGATGGTACCAGTTGGAACCGATGCCACAGTGCTCCATCTTCTGGTAAACTGCTGGGAATATGCTGACTGTGTCGTCTGAAGTACGCCGGCTGCATCAGTGCCAGTGGCCCATATATATGTAGGAGATTGTGTGAGAACAGAATCTGTTGTGATTCTCTGTGTTGTTGAATCTTGTATGGAAGTTATGACTGTGATTATTGTAACTTCTCTCTGCGCAAACGAGAGTGCAAATAATATAGAGAATGTGAAGAGCCAACACTTGAGCATGCTTCAAAATGAGTGGATAGAAACGTAGATATGGCGCACTTGGTGAAATAACACAAGCTTAGTCTTGTGCCTTCTCCTGCTCAATTTATATACATCAGACATTTGCACTGGTCAGGAGAGGAATTCAGTAAAACAGGCATAACCCAGTCATATTTTTGGATCAAGTCTTGACACCAAGCGATTATGTGTACATGTTAAACTTTGGTTTCTTTTTCTCTGCTTTACATATTTGCTCTCATGGGATTTCATCAAAAATGCCTGTGCAACGTCGTTGAGAATGCTTGGTAACAGTCGTATGTAATGTGAACCACACCATTCTCAAACACACAGGGAATCTCATATCAATAGGTACTTTATACACCAACTCCCGGTACATCTCCTCCCCGTAACGGTGGAGGATTCCACTCTATCGTGGAAGTTAGTGATGATGCATCATGCAGGCGCATTTCCCGCTTACACGTTCGTTGCAGCTAATTCTACAGCAAAATCTCTCTTATGGAAAAATACCACAAGGCTCGGAACTGAAGCTGATGGGAACTTGTTAGATCATTTCACGTGTAGACTTGGCTCAATATCGGTATCTCCGCTGGAAGAATACAACATGAGCACCCTAGGTCTTGTCGTAAATGAAATCACCGGGAAATAATTACCAAGAACCTTGAAAAATGTATGTAACGTTGCAGACTAAGAAACCTCGTATCATTTTCAGCCTTTATGATACATTATGAGGTAAAAGATGGACATGTGTTACTCAGTCACATCGTATTGCCCTAACAAGTAGCATGTACACAGATGATCCCTTTCTGTTTCAGAACTCGTCGAGTGATGACAGCGTTGTTTTCTCTTTTCCCTTCCTTTCTTCTTTCAGCCTAGGCCATGAGAATCTCTTGAGCACACTGTGGAAGGGCCGCCTAGAAATTCCTCCGCCCACACAGCCTGGGAAGAAAGCAACAAAGGACGGTGAGCCCACGCCCAGGAAGCGGAAAGTGGAAATTCGGGCCTGCGAAAAAATCTCCCCAGAGAGGACTTTCAGCCCGAGACCGTGGTGATCAGAATCAAAACAAGTCATACGTAAATAGTTCTACAGAGATGTCAAAGATCGTTGTTCTTGGAGGAGCAGGGTTCCTAGGTTAGTTTTCACCTCATTTTTTGCCCCTTCATGGTTATACTGACCTCAATTCACTCAACAGGTAAGCGTATATGTCAGGCAGGTGTCAATGCGGGCTTTCAAGTGACCTCCCTTACGTTAGTATTTCCATTTTCTCTGATTGAACAGCTTGGCCACTAACCTGTCCATAACATCTAGTCGTTCAGGTAAGCCTCCAAGAGGTGTGACTCATCATGATGCCCACTGGTTAACCAAAGTTCAATGGCAAAGTGCAGATCTGTTTGACCCGTCTAGTTATAAACACCATCTTGTCGATGCCCACACTGTGGTGCATTCTGTTGGAATCTTATTAGAGAACCAGAACTACAAAACTGCTGTCAATTCCAACTCGTCCGTACTCTCTGAATTTGTGAACTTTGTTAAACCTTCTAATCCATTAGCAAAGATTCCACGTAATACGTATACTGAGGTGAATAGAGACTCGGCCTTGTTACTGGCCGAGACATATGTCGCCGAGACAAAAGTTGATTCACCATCTTTCGTTTACATATCTGCTGATCGAGGATTCCCAGGGCTTCCCTCAGGTTATATCACTTCAAAGAGAGAAGCCGAAGTGGAACTCTCACTTTTGAAAGGCTTGAAATGTCTATTTGCCAGACCGGGTTTTATGTTTGATGAGGACGTCCATGATGATACCATGCGTGAGACAATTCATAAATTTGTTGATGCCCTGGACTGGGGAAATAAAACTCTACTCGGTAGTCGTATCCCTGTGTTGAATGATCTGGTCAGACCAACTATATCAACCCAAAGAGTTGCCCATGAAATTGTTGATAGCATCCAGAATAACAGGTTCAACGGTGTTTTAAGTCTTGATGAGATGTTACATAAATAAAAGAACAATTCTCTGAAGATTGATGAATACACGCCTATATACTCTATTTCTTTGCTCTGAATGTTTTTAGAGGATCGTTCTTGTTTCCTTTCTTCTTCCCGCGTCTCTTATTGACTCTATTCTTGTGGAATGGAACGAATCCAATATTCGACTTTGAGCTTCTCGCACCTTCAGGTAAGAGATAATCTGGAACTCTTTTCAAATGCGTTTGAACCTTTGCAGAGTGTAGCTCCTTGTCATGTCTCAAAGATGCTAAGTCATCTGGGTTCTCTTCAAAATGCCTCTTCAATTTTTCGTTGGTCAACAGTTCGTTCTTCAGCTCCTTCACCCTGGCTTCTCTGATAGCCACTTGGGTAACTGCTCTGAATGCATCTTCTGATCTGTAACGGAACCCCTCAACTTGCTTCATGTCAAATTGATATGGCTTGACTTCAAACCCCAATTTACCCTGTTGTTTCAAGATACGACGAAGAATCTTTTCGTCCTTCTTAGCAGTCTTCAACGAGGCAACCTTGTGTTTGCCAAATTCCTTATCAGGTATCACAAAGGACAGAGAGATACCACTCTTTCCTGCACGTGCAGTTCTACCAATACGGTGGACATAAGACTTTGCCGTTGTTGGAAGGTCAAAGTTCAAGACACATGCAACGTTTTTGAAATCAACACCACGAGATACACCATACTCCTTATCCTGTTTGGATTTGATATTAACATGTTTGGGTTCCTTTGTCTCATCTTGCTCTTGTTCTTCATCTTCTTCCTCATCAACCTCCCTGATGTGATCCGAATCGTCGGTTGCAATCAACAAGTTGTACACGTTCTTGTTGAATTCATCGACAATGTGTAGTCTAGAATTGACAGGTAATTCAGAATTAAGAATACACGACTTAACACCAAACTGTTCCAAGAACAATTTCAGTCTGTAACCTCTGTCTATGTTGTTGACGAAAATCAACGTTTTGCCCTTGATCAGATGAAGTTTGAAAATGACATAGGCCAAAAGGAACTTATCAAATTCTGTAGTTCTAGCGTAGTACTGTACCAGTTTAGACTTGTTGTTGAGCTCATCGTCGTTCAACTTGAGCACTGCAGGTAAACGACAGAACTTTGCCTTTAAATCGTTAATGTCCTCGTTTAGTGTTGCAGACATGAGGAAGGTCTGCAATGTCTTCAGGGGCAAATAGTTTGCCAGTTTGTCCAAATCATCTGAGTAGCCATATGAAAGGATCAAATCAACCTCATCGATGACCAAATATGTCAGGTTTTGCAACTCGATATTGCCTGTGTTCTTTTCCAAGAAGGACATCAATTTCGAAGGAGTGGAGATTATAACCTCTGGGTTTTCCAAGAGCAAGGAGGTTTGCACCGAGTCACTCACACCACTGGCTAGGTTCAACAGCTTGACCTCCTTACCACAGAATGCCACCAGCTTCCCCATAAACGAATGGACTTGTGTGGCTAGCTCTCTGGTGGGAACCAAAATGATCGCTTTGATCTCATGTTCCTTCGAATTGCTCTTTTGCGCAAGTATGCTCTGCACCACTGGAACTGCATAGGCCACCGTCTTTCCAGAGCCAGTAGATGCCTTTGCGATGATGTCCCTCTTCTCCTGCAAGGCCAATGGAATGGCCTTTGATTGGACCAACGTTGGGTTCTTGAATCCCAACTGCTTAATGGCCTGGTTCAGACGAGGGTCAAGGCCGAAAGAATCGAAATTGACAGAGCTGTCAATGTAAACATCAGCAACAGCAACACCAGACATTTTCAACTTGGATTATACAGTCTAATTCCCGTGCCAAAGTTGGAAAGTCCTAGACAAATGGGATTATCAGAGCTTCAAGCAGAGTATTGGGACTGGGACAGAAGAAAAAAATTGTCCAAAGGGAAAAGTTTTCGAGGCGGTTAGGGACACACGCGAGATGAGCTTTGACACAAAAAAGAGACAAAGCCTTTAGTTTGGGAGGACATTTTGGGACAAAACAAATGAGAGGTTTAGCAATTGAATAAAATGGGGGTAGTTGTAGTAGTTTTTGGTATTTAGCAACTGGTTAAGGGTGTACTGGTGGTTTTCAAATATTTTAAACTGATGGGTGTTTACTGGGCTGGTTTTGATAATTTTGAGAAGTTACAATAAAAGATTCCTGGATGTTAATCTCGCTAATCAAAAATCTCATCTGTGAAATATTTATAGCACAATTTAAAATTTAAGGTGCAATTGCCCCAGTTGCAGCTAAATACAACCACACAGTGAATAATTCAACCTCTACACCATAACACCACCCGTGTAATTGTATTATAGCTGCCCCATCGCTAATTATGATATCAGTGCCTATACAAACACCACATCCGTACACCAACTAATACACCTGTAGAGCCCACTGGTACCAGAGCTGCTGTGGATACGACATCGAGAACCCCAACATCATCTCACCCGGTGCACACAATTGAATCTCCACTAATCAAAATGTATTACAAACACGCTTCCCTCAACGCAATCTCAATCAATTGTTTTCCAATGAAGCAAAACAAGCAGTTCTCGTCGATGAGTTGAAGGCCCGCTCATGTTGCTCAGTCAACTTTGATGCTGCGACGCACCCCACCAAGGGGCCACAAAAGAGATACGGGAAAATTTTTACAGGGCCCTGTAAAACGTTTGAAGTGAAGCAACCAAATTTGAACCATTCTGGTGAACAAAAAGTTGGCTGTGGGAGATTGCCACCGTTTGCTCTTTTTAGCTACACTTCTTTGCCCCCCTTTCCTCGGTTCTCATTTTGTAATGGCTTCAAAAGGTAGCACTCCGGTTCTTCCCTCTGACGGAGAAGACACTCCGTTGCTCTACCATGCACTCACTTCTCCTGCTGCGTACCAAGGACTGTCGAACTCACAACAGTTCAGCAGCGATGTTTCTGATTCTGAGGATTTTCACCTAGAGGATTCTAGAAGACCCTCATTCTTGGGATTCGATTTAACAGGCTCTCATATCAAACAGTCGAAGGAAACTGATAGGTTGATTATGTACTACCAGAAGAAGTCGCGAGCCAACATTGTCCGTGAACTGAGACCACAAAAGTTGATTGGGAGGATTGGGCCTCTATACGATTGGCAGTGCTGTTATAAGGAGGAGTCAGAACTGGAGAAGCTGCCGAAGCGAGTACGATCGTTCTATGAAGATCAAAACTCGTTGATTGAAAAGTACCAGGAGGTTGACAAGTTGTTGGATTCCGGCATCCACCATACCATGATCCAAAATTACAGTGAACGTAACGACGGTGAAAACAACGGGAGAAACGGCAGTCAACAGAGCCAGGATAACAACTACCCAGATTTGGATGCAAACTCACACCACGCGAGTGAACAGGCGTTGAGACCACCACGTCCACAACTGCACAGAAGAGCAAGCGCCGTCCCAGGTGATGTTGATTTGGAAACTGGCAATGTCCTTGGATATAACAAGGCTGATGAGATTGCCATGGTGAACTTTGCGATATTGGTGAATTTCTTTGCCAATATCGTGTTGTTGATTGGTAAGATGGTTGTTGCAATGCTCACATCTTCGATCTCTATTTTTGCATCTCTATTGGATTCGGCGTTGGACTTCCTCTCCACTTTGATCATTTATGCTTCAAACACATTGTCACAATCAAAACATTCAAAGGATTATCCTGTGGGGAAAAATAGATTAGAGCCAATTGGTGTGCTTGTTTTCTCAATCATCATCATAATCTGTTTTGCACAGGTTGGCCTAGAAGCCACTGAAAGGCTCCTCAATCACCAGGAGGGAGACCCCATCGTTGAGATTGGAATAACGTCAACATTAATTATGCTCGCCACAATCGTTTGTAAGCTGGGTTGCTATATCTGGTGCAAGTCTATAAAATCAAGCTCTGTGGAGGCATTGACACAGGATGCGTTAGTTGACGTTGTTTTCAACTTCTTTTCTTTGATCATGCCACTTCTGGGTCATCATTTCCAAATATTTTGGTTTGATCCTATTAGTGCACTTTTGCTCTCTATTTATATCATTGTCCAATGGACAGTGACATCTATTGAGCACATTTCAAATCTCACTGGTAGAAATGCAGACCCCGAAGATTTCAAAGTGATCCTTTATCTCTGCATGAGATTTGCTGAAAAGATACAAATGATCAAAGATATTAGTTGTTACCATGTTGGTGATTCCATTAACGTTGAAGTCGACCTCATCCTCGATGGAAGATTAACTCTGAGAGATAGTCATGACATTGCAGAGGCATTGCAATACACAATAGAGGCTCTCCCAATCATCAACGTTGAACGTGCCTTTGTCCATATCGATTATACAGTCGGTAACTTTAGAGGACATCTCACTTCATAGGAGGAGCCAAAGATATTTTCTTTCTTCTCCGACTATAAACTAATTGAATTGCACCGTCACTCCAGGTCAATACTGATGGTTTTTAACTTGTGGAAGTGGGATTGTGATGATGAAGATTAATCGGATTAAGTGAATTTCCAATCCTAATATATTCACGTGGTACATGGATCTTCGTGTACGTACATTTATATTCCTTCTTCTAGAGACGCAAAAATGTATAATACCTACAGTGTCTAAATATGTTTCAGCAAACGGCCTAGATGGTTGAGTGTTGAATCTCCAGGATAATATATTTGCTTTCATGGGAGTCTTGACTTCCGTGACCTTCATGGTTGCCTTCAAGTACCATTTTAGATAACTTTTACGATGCGATTGTGAATTCCATTGTTGAGATGCCTCATCGATTGATTGCTTTCAGTTAACAGACTTAACCAAAGTAATTGCCAAACTGTGAATCATCTAAGATCGGAAGGTTCCCTAAATAACCCAATGAGCAGAACTACAAGAAGAATATACAGGAGGTTTTCGCATTCGAAAACTGGTTAATGGACTCGTGAAAGAACTAGCAAACTATAATACGCATTGCTCCCAAAAAGATTATGTATATTATCTAATCACGTCCATTCAAGGATTATCAGACGGTGTATATAGAACGTATAGCTCAGCGTTATTTTACAATGTGTCATATCCTTGTGCTCCCGAGTCCTTGCTTGTCAACAACTAAGGGAAAAAGACCGCTGGTAAGACCACTGCCCATGATCTTGCATAACACCTTTGTTAGGAGAAGCATTATGCGTTACACTGCATACGCTTAAAATGTACATAGTACATATACACCTCAAGTTTACGAGTGCATAAGGATGAAGCTTTCACTGGTGGAGGCTTAAAGTTCTGAATTGTTAACACTTTTCCAATGTGCCAGTATCAAGGATCACACCGCCATACAAGCCACCGTTGACTCGAGCTGAGTCGTACCGCAAGTTTCAATGTTGTGCTTTATGCCTAGCTGGGTAGCGTTTACATAACCAGCATAGCCCTCCAACACTTAAAGGAATTCCAGCTGCAGTGTTTCAGATGCGTTTGATGAGGCTACACAATCCCATTAACCGTTGATGATATTGATGACTGTATACGTTCCGAAACGACAAAGGTTAGTGTAGAGTAAATTTCACTACGTTATATAACATCAAGAAGAAGAATTAGTTACCAGCAGCAGGGTATAATCATTATGTTACCTATCTTCTGATCATTGCTGACATACCCGTATGGTTTGGTCCATTTATACATCGGTTGTACCCGTTTTTCCATTATTGATCTCTCACGAATACTCCTGTTTCTTCCTCGGATAAGGCTTAATAGACTTTAGAAAAATGATATCCGAGAAGCCGGATGTCATCATTAGAAGTTACAACACACAGTGAGAACGGTCACGGTTCATGGCTCGTTTGGCATTGAATACTCCCATTTCAGACTGACAGCAACGGTTCCTGCTTTCACTACCCGTGCTGGCCTGAATTCCTCATAACTTTGAAAATTTTGATCTTTGTGATGGCACACAGATTAAGGTCCCCATCCTCAACTGTTGGACTTAAAACATTGTCCTAAGAAATGTGATAGTTCTGTGCTGTGTTCCATAAGAATACACCAATATTATAAACATGGTATGACACTATAACGTTCCGATTAAATGTGACACTAATCGATATCTTGACCCGACATATGGCTCTCATGAGCCGTTTTCCTTTGAGTACAATACTGCTTCAAGATTCAAAATACCCACGGATAGACGAGCGATGTCCTTCGCAGTATGGCTGTGCTGCCAGCCCCAGGTGATATGAACCGTGGCAGACCGCTCTGCATTGGGTCCAAGGAGCGAACCATTTTTGTCGGCAAATAGGCTACAGCCGTATAAAGCGCGGTGGCTTCTCAAAATAATAAGACATTCTGACTTGCCCACATGGGGCCTGATATCTCGACATGGATTCTTAGGTTTCAACGTGTTGATGTTTAGGGTTGCCTGATGGTGGATTTTTCTGAGACGATCTAAACCCATGCAGACTCTTTAGCCAATGCTGGAGGGCAAAATGTTGTATAGACTGGGAAACCATGACATGGCCACATTAGATTACAATCTAATTTAAATTACACATTGTGCAGATCTTTATTATTGATCAGATCGACATCGCAGATTATCGCGCTTCAATGATACGACTATGGCGTAATAACAAATTGTTACAAATTAGTCACAACAGGACCAGGATTCTAGAGTTGTACCAGAGTTACACTTGGCCAAGTTATCAAGATATTCTTGTACTTGGACTCAATAAGTCCTTCAAGAGGACACTACAGCTGTAACAAGCAAGAACCAGTTGTATAACGTGTATATAATTCCATAGCAGAAGTCGGCCATTAAAAAAGCGTGCCAACAATTCCAAAAATAAAGACCACCACCCCTAGACAGAACTCCAAAGGGTGGATCAACCAAAGCAAACATTAAAGTAAGACCCAAAGCAAAACAAAAACAATAGAAACAATCAAAAAATAAACAAATAAGAAACGATTAAATGAATGAGCGTAAGAGCGAGAAGTGATCATGTAAAAATAATACGGATGATGAATCCTAGTGATAATACATGAAAGGTTATAAGGTACTAGAACCTCAAATGTTGATGACGTTGAAAAAGATGACAACAACAATGATAGTGATGTTAATAACAATGATGATGACCATGATGATGGTAATGATGACGGTGACGATGAAGATAATGAAAACATTGGAAAACGAAAACACCCATTAGAAAATCATACCAACAAGAGAACCAGCTCTTGTAAATTAGAAAGATAATGAGATAGAATCACATATAATAAATCAACGGATGAAAACGTTTTCATGACTGTTTGACTTTGGAGCTTCAGACTTGAAGAAGCAGTACTTTTGCAGGAAATCGGTGTAAGACGAATCGTTATTTTTCAAGTTTTCCTTTGAATCCTTTGGTGATACATAGCCAGGTAACGCCATTGGCTTGAAAGTAGCATTATGTGAGGTTTTGGCAAATGAAGCTGAGAAAGAAGAAGGGAAAACCTTGTCAGATGGTGTGCTGCAAACGGTGGAAGGGTCACTAACAACACTCTTCACAGTTGGTTGCCAGTATTTGTACTTGTCTGCAGAAGTATTGAAATAGTCAGTGTCATCAGAGAAGTATCTTCCAGAGGTCATAACCTTTGGTGGGGAATTGATCTTAGCAGAGACAAAATTCTCGTCAATATACGATGAGCTCTTTGTATGCTTCCTTGGTAGCTTCTGTTTCTTTTTCAATGTAGACACCAACTGGAAGCGATAGTTCTGACCACCATTGTTGTCGTAATATATATCTTGACCATTACTGACGTACTTGGCACAGAGTTCCACCGAAATTGGCTGTGAAGAGTTTTTGCGTTGCATACGCTTTGAGTTCATCATAATGGTACTGTTTAGATCAATCTCAAAGTTGAACTGATCAGTCATAGAATCGACAGAGCGAGCATAAGAGGCGGTAACCAAATAGATCGAACTCCAACAATCAGTAGAGAACTTTATCTCAACATATTTCTCAAAATGAATGTTACGAACTTGAACTGATCCCACTAGTTGTGTACCTCTAACAGCCAATGAAGTAAGCTTCACAGCTTGAGGTCTATGGTGAACGTTGAAGAAATCATAATTTGTAGCACGTAGCTTCCATGATGATTGGCGAAGCTTCTTCTTGTATGAGAAGTAATCCTCTTCAGAGTCAGAGTCGTCAGATGATGTGTTAAAGTACGAGGACGACTTTAGGTCAAAGAAGGCCTTTGGCTCCTCCTCGTAATCGTAGTCAGAACCTGATGGTGAGGACTCTGGTGAGTTGTCCAATGAGATTGATGAGGGCTTTGAATGCTCGCTGAAAGTCTTAACCTCCAAGTGAGCGGAAAACCGAACTGACTTAGCCGCCGATGGTAATGACTTTGAGCGGTGTAAACCTGGTAATTTGAGGGAGGATTTCAAACGTCTTGGTTTGCCTAATGTAACATCTGTAGTAGTACTCTCAGTGTCAATATTGGAGTTCAAACTCGACAACGAAGTTGTGGAAAAGTCTTTGGCGTCCTTTTCCTTTCCAATATTTACATGTTCAACATGAGCGGTGGAATCTCTTGCGGCAGCTTGTAAATCCAATGTCGAATTTGAAGAGGAGAACTTCTGAACCATTGTAGCAATAGACGAGTTGGAGTCGTTGTAAATTTTTTGTAATTGCATGCGATCTTTGCTTGCTTCGTCAAATGATGCCAGACTTGATGATGACGACATAGTAAGTTCAGGCGTCGTGGTGAAGTCTGAGTTCGAGTTAGCCAAAATCAATGAATTTTGTGGCTTCAAATGTTCCTGTTCATTATTCAAATTCAAAAGGAATAGAGACTCCTTTGTCAAGCTTGGTAAACCACCATCCTGTGATGACACTTCAAGAGCGTCAAGAGCCATCGAGAGTGCAAGAGGGTCACAAACACGAGGGGTCCGGTTTTGTTGATATGTGCTTGACTGTTGTTGTGAAGATGCAGTTGACGAAACCACAGAGCTCTTAGTCATTCTCCCTCCTCAAATGTATATTTAGATATCCGTTGTTGCTTTTCCTGTTTTGAGAATAAGAGAAATGCACACGCGGTCAGTTGCAATCCGATTCTGAAAGGGATGCAAAAAACAGGAAAAAAAACACAAGCGATAAGCGGCAAGCGGAACCAGAAGAAAAAAAGAACAAAATAGACGGGAAAAGGCCGTGAATGCTTTCCGTCAAAATAGAGAGTTCCTTCTAATTCAACAAAGTATCCCCAGTGTTAGTTATAATGTGTAACTGTTCAAAGGGAACAGGCGTGTAACAGGGCAAGAACGAAAAAAGAATCAACAAAAGCTAAGGTGCGGGTAAGCGTGCCTTCAGGTTTCTCTGGGATGCAAGTGTGTGGGATGGAAAAAAGTTGACAATGACAGAGTAATGTAAGGAAAGGAGATGCCAATACAGAAGACCCTCAACACTTCTTTTGCAGCTTGTTAACTTTCTGATGATGTACACAAAGTGGTATTGATCAACAACAAACAAAGGACCAAGGAGTGTTGTGCGTTTTTTGTAGGAATGGGATTCAAAGGTGTTTTTATAAAGTTGTGGTTTCATTTTTAATCCAAAAAGCTTAAAAATTTTTTTTGGTCTTTTCCCCCCTTGAAGAACCTTGGTGGGTAGAGAAAACGCACCTTGCGCAAGTTTTTTTTTGTGTCGCCTTATCCTCCTGGAGCTCTGGCTTGATGGCATGCAGGTGTATGTATAAAGTTGGAGGCAAAGAGGAGGCAAAGAGGAACCAAAGAAGAAGGAGAAGATGCATGAATGTGCATACTGGTTGTACGAGATGTTAACATCTTACAAAAGGTTAATATGCATTTGCTAGCATACAATCGAGAGCTTAAAGCTATGACTGAAGTTGTTGATACTATGAAGCCCATAGGTAATTTTACTACGACTGTACAAGCCTATGATCGAACATATATTAAGAGAATACACGCGCAGTTACATTTATTGATTGTTAGAGTGAGAGTAATTATCACGATTATTCTTCAAATTGTAAACGCGTGGTTCCCTGTCATGGAAAAAGCCACACCACCCAGACGTGTGGTGGGGCCGGTAGGTGGTCAAACAAGTAACGACTCAGGACGAACCTTATAATTCGAGCGGAACGGAACACTTAACAGCGTCGTTACACGAAAACAACCCCCCCCCCACTACAGGGTACACTAGTTCGAAAGAAGAAAACAGAGACAGACAGACAGACAGACAAACACGAAAACTCTAAGAAACTCTGTTTTTGGATACGCATGTGCAATCAAACTCTGTTTTCCAAGGTGGAAAATGGCCAGCTTTTTCCCCCATCTTGGTTTATACATTTGCAAGAAGGGTGCCAAGTACCCCAACCGAATCAAACGCCGATTAGCTTGTTTACCCTAATATCAGGATTTGAGGAGTCAGGATTTAGAAAAATTCAGCTTGTCACTTTGTCAAAGCCTGCATGATCCACACAGCAATAACACCGGACGGACTCAGTTCAAAATAATCGTGTACGCAAAACCAAAGGTTACTGTCCTATGTTACTTTTCAAAAACTAATTAATTGTGCGGCGTCCGTACACTTTTATCGACCATCTTTTCCTTGTTCCATAGCTACTTGGCTCGTGATTTCTGACTGCGTCGATATTGACGGTGAACCGCGTCGGTTGGTCACACTAACGATAACACACCTTTTTTCTTGTCATGATCAGTGCTGACTGACTATCACTGAGTCTTAAACCTCGCCACCCACCAGTTCCTGGCACCACCTGGATGTACGTTCTACAGACTACACTGTTATCGGACTTTGTTTTCTTTTTTCTTACAGAGAGTTCTGATTGTGTTGGAGGTCTCAAATTACAACATGGAATCACGCAAGAGAAAACCAGTACGAACAGTAATGGAACCTTAAAAGTAGACTAATATCCCAGCTTTTTAATTTCAGTAGCCATGATTTCACAACCTTGTGAACCCAAATGCCATAGGAGATGTACGTGCTAAGTTTTCATCAGCAATGTCGCTTGAAATGGACTATCGAAAGCAGGATTTCTCACCTCTGATTTCGAAACAAACGCGGATTTCACATTACCCGAGATAAGCAACCAATATTGCGTTATAGGTGTGATTCGGATTCTCCATCAAGTTACAAAGAATTTACAACTTCAGACACCTGGTAATTGAGTTTCGTTTGTTTACTGATCAGCGTTCGGACTATTCTTATCATTATTGAACCTGAGATACAAGAGTCGTCAGATGTCTTAGCGTAGTACGATGCAGCTACTAGGATTTTTTCGCTGAATCGATCAAGTTCAGCAAGTAAAAATATTTTTCCCGCTTTCTTTTTTGTTGAGCGGATCGTAGCCAACATCCCTATATTAAATGAAAACTCAACAGCCAAGGACAATTAACCCAAAATAAAAGGGTGTGATCAGTGATCATCGCGTTGTCCTGAGCTTTATGAGGGGTGTAAAACTTTTGGAAAGTGAAGCGAAGTCAGTTTTGACAGGGTGATCACTGTAGTAGTCCGATCACTCTCCTTTGGCAATCTGTGGCGCGCTGTGAAACCTTTGTCACTGCAGCAGCATACAAACCTGTGAACCACCACATTATGCACTCAATATTGCTGTACTTGACCGCAAGAGCACACAAATGTAAAGTATTGCTGTGAGTCAATAACCCCGTCTAGTTTTTCCGTACTGTTGCTACAGTAAAGATTGTAGACATCAACGACACAATATTAATAATTGGTTAAGAAGATTTTTTGTTGAGGAACAACGTCGTCAAATTTAAACGAGGTGTGTGTTGTCTACGCTTAGATGCGTATATTGTACTTTAAAGCTGACTCGAAATTGAGTTGGTCTTGGTACTCAGACTGCTATAAGCAATTTAGTCAGATCAGCACATTTTTCCGCTGTGCATTATACAATTTTCGGGTAAAGATTCCATTTAAGGCGATTATCTAAAGAAACCAGTTCTGTTAACGTGATGATTACAGTTCAACAAGGTACATCAGATGCACATATGGACTTAACAGGATACCCTTTGATTTTCAGGATGCTCTCCAGAAAGCTGGAGTGCATGCTGATATCTGGAACTTTCCCAATGGATATTGCCTGATCTGTGAATTCTTTGAAAGGCGTTTTCTTGTGCCTAAGTTTTTTTTATAACTTCCAAGTTTATAGACAATGGCCACAAATACGCTTATCCGATAAGCAAAAAGTAGAAGCAAGTTCTACACTGTCTAGGTTATAACTTTAGCTAAATACTGTAACGTTTAGTGATTCATAATAGCATTACTATAGGCCGGGAATAGTTATGCCGTCTATTCCCAAGCTCAACCACTGTAATGTATGTTGGTTATAAGAACAATATTAGCTCCCCAGACAGTATATCACACAGACCGGTAACCCATAACGATATATCCAACACAAAATAGTAATGTAAAGGGGAAAAAAGTACATATCAGAAATGAGATTGATTGCATGGATACGAATGGATCGTCATCACTTCATACAGAATAAAACGTCGCCCCTAGTTATGGTCTGTCGTTCTTTGTCGAATATATTCAACTAATTCTTTTTCTGGAAGACATAGTAGACCTTTCACTCCGTTAACAAAGCCACACACCTCATCAACGTCCTTCTGAAATGATGTCTTCAAATTGTCAAATATTTTCTCGTATTTGTGCCTAAGGTCATTCGTGACCTTCTTGTTGATTTCCTCATTGATAAGACGTATCTTGGACACAAGGTCATCTGAAAATATATTTACCGACTTGTAGATCTCATTCTGTAGAGTGACAGTATATGCCTCAGATAACAGCTCATTTGTATACTCCAAGTCGCCTAGACATGAATTATTATTTAGCTGACCAGTGTGATTGTCAATGGCCCTCAAATCAATTGCGCCCCCGCACTGTGCCACATTTCCGTCAGTGATGGCACTATCCCCATCTGGGCTTTCAACGAGTTTCTCCACATTTGTGCTTTCCGCATCAGGCACAAAAGTCAAACCTGTAATGTTTTTAGAGCTCAGTTGTCCTGTGTCGGTACCAGGAGCTGTATATTTATGCTCAATTGGTTTGATTGTCATTTTAGCCTTACCAATGTTGGAGATTTTCTCAATACATTTAGGTCTAGACCTTCTGATTGTGCTCTCGCCTTGTGTTGACTTGTAACCATCGCCATCATAAGTAATAAGAGTTCTGTCTGCACCAGGTTGACTTGATTTAACAACAGAAGGCCTTTCAACTTTAGCTCTTGAAAGGGCCCTACTGTTGACACGATGACGCAGTGATATGATCGGAGAAGTCATTTCAGAATAAAACTCGAATCCTTGAGAATCAGGAATAACAACATCTAGATTGGTCTTTTCGAAAGTGCTAGCATCTTCAAGCTTCCGCTGAACGTTAGGCTTCTTGATTTTCTTGCAACTCTCAATGTCAAACTTTATGGTATGGGCTTTGGTGTAGCGTTTTTCGGTTTTAGCTGATGCGGTTGATCCCAAGTCAGAGTTAAAGTCCCAAATATCTTTCAAAGTCAGCACGCTCGGTTTGGCAACATGTTTTGTTTGTGATGTTGGTTCCTCTGAGGAGCTCAGCTTGCCAGCTACTTTAGGTTCAGATGGAATAACAGGTATAGGTTGGCCGCGTTTTGAGCAATGGGTGGTATCTTTTGTTGTGCTAGCATGATTCGATCCAAATAAGGAATCTGTTTGTTCAATTTCGGACGGCTCATTATTCAATCCAAAGGCTGGCCAAACCTTTGTACCTGGTGCTACCTCCACCAGACAGTCCTCAATGACAGTATCGGCATCTGACAGTTCTTGATCATTGTCTTTCGTAGTTACAACCTTTATAAAGTTCTCAGAAACACTGATTTTTCTCCGACAGGGCAATGGTGATGTGACTGTAGAATTGCTCAAATCTTGGTAAAGTTGAACAGCGTCACGGTTCGACTCCAAAATAATTTTAACTTTAGAGCCAGAAGATATATCAAAGTTGATCAATGACTTTGTTGACGGTGTATCAACCTCAAACTGAACACTTGAGCCGTATAATTGAACATTGATGATATCATGCCGGGGGATCTCGATGGGAGCAGAGACACCATCATGATCAACAAAGATTACAAACCACAGTTTGTGGACTTGACATGAACTGCTTGACGATTGAGACGACGAATCAATTTCCAAGTACAAAAACTTGTGAATTGACGGATCCGTACAAAAACGGTCCAAAAATTCTTTACATCTTTCATCGTTGGCATACGCGCCGAAGGGGAAAGAGTATCCTGGGAAAAGAGCCTTGGAAACAACCTGAGATGATAACTGTGATACCAATTCAACCAAATAACAGCACGTGGTATAATCGGTCACAGGATTGAACATCTTTGTGATTTCGCCAACGTTATACATGATTGAGTTAACCAATAACTGCTTAACACTGGAGTAATCCAGAAGAAAGACACATAGCAAGCACATGGCTTTCCAACTGTTTTCGTTCTTCAAAAGCACCTGATTGAGGAGCAGTTCGACCAAATGTGGTGTGTTGAAAGTGAGTCCGAAATCTGTACAGTCGATAAGGGCAAACCAGAAGGCATCATCGTCCTCTTGGGCAAAGTTTATACCGATTTTAACAACCAACTCAAGAAGCTTGGGATGGACTTTGGGGCCAATATTGGCTACAATCACATGGAAAAGATCCATAAATTCATGGTCCACTTCGCTATCTTCACCATTAACAAATTCAATAAGCTTGTTTCTTCTGTCTGCTGACAAACTGTGAACAGCAGGTTGTTAGCCGCCAAAGCATGCAGTAATCACCAAAGAGAACAGGTATCGATCTTTACCACCTCAAGAACCCGGTGTTTAGATTCCTTTCCTCCGCATATTTGGCGATACAAGCCAAAGATTCCTTATGGAACATCAAGGTATCATCCGCCATGGTACTACTAAAATTTGCGTACTTTTGCTGAAGATGAACATGATGATGTTGTTGTTGTTTACAAAATTATCGATTCTTTACATCTTAAATCTGCCCGTCAAGTCTGCCATTTCGCGCTCATTGCCAAACTCTCTCATTTTTTGTACTCATTTTTTTTTTCCTTTGGCCTGAACATTTTGTTCCTTCTTCGATTTTATCAATTCTGAGAGACTGTCATCGATTCTCAAAGGACAATGTCTTCTATCGAAGCGCTTACCGCCAAACTTAACCAGCTTGGTCTCGAGGAGGTCAAAGTGAAAGAGATCTTGAAAAACAAGAAGGTTTCTACAGCTTTTGAAGCCATTCTCACCGAGGCTACAGTGCCATTGGAGTACCCATTGGAGAAGCAGAAGAGACTGTTGCTACATCAAACCGCAATTTTGAGTAAAGGTGATGATATCCCAAAGCGTAGCTTGGTTGTTGATGGTATCTTGAAGGGAGACTTGAAGACTGCAACACAAGTTGATGAAGCATTCAAGTATGTCAAGTCTAGAGCGGATGACTCAAACGTTCAAGAGATGAACGACGTATCAGGTGTCGGTGTTGTTGTCACAGACGAAGATGTGAAGAAGGAGGTTCTCAACTATATTGAGGAAAATAAGGATGAAATCACCACCAAGAGATACCAATCATTCCCAAAGGTGATGGCTGAGATCAGAACGATTCCAGCACTCAAGTGGGCAAATGCCACTTCTTTCAAACCAATCATCGATGCTGAGCTTTTGGCTCTCTTGGGGCCAAAGGATGAGCGTGATGTTGTGAAGAAGGAAAAAAAGGCAAAAAAACCGGCTGGAGATGCCAAGGGTTCGAAGAAGGAAGAGCCTGTTAAGACTCGTTCAATGTTTGCCGAGGGCTTCCTCGGTGAGTTGCACAAAGTTGGTGAAAACCCGCAAGCTTATCCAGAACTCATGGTTGAACATTTGAAGGCTACTAAGGGCCAAGTTCATACCCGTTTCCCACCAGAGCCAAACGGATTCTTGCACATTGGTCACTCAAAGGCCATTATGGTTAACTTTGGGTTTGCCAAATATCACAACGGTGTCTGTTACCTCAGATATGATGATACCAATCCAGAAGCCGAGGAGGATATCTACTTTAAGAGTATCTTGAAAATGGTTAAATGGTTAGGGTTCACACCGTGGAAGATCACATACTCTTCTGATTACTTTGACAAGTTGTACGAGTTGGCTGAGGATTTGATCAACCGCGATCATGGTTATGTTTGTAAGTGCACATCAGAACAAATCAGAGCTGGAAGAGGTATCAAAGAGGACGGTACACCAGGTGGTGAAAGAGTTGCATGTGTTCACCGTTCTCAATCAATTGAAGAAAACTTGAAAGAGTTTAGAAAGATGCGTGATGGTGCTTATAAGCCTGGTGAGGCCATCCTTAGAATGAAGATGGACTTGTCATCTCCAAACCCACAGTTCTGGGACTTGATTGCATATCGTGTCTTGGATGCCCCACATCCAAGAACTGGTGACAAATGGAAGATCTATCCAACTTATGATTTCACTCACTGTTTGGTTGATTCCTTTGAGAACATCACACACTCTCTTTGCACCACCGAGTTCTACCTTTCCAGAGCCTCTTATGAATGGTTATGTGATGCCTTGCATGTCTACAGACCAGCACAGAGAGAGTATGGCCGTTTGAACATCACTGGTACTATAATGTCCAAGAGAAAAATTGCCAAACTTGTTAACGACAAGTATGTTCGTGGCTGGGATGATCCAAGACTTTTTACATTGGAAGGTATCAAGAGAAGAGGTGTCCCACCAGGTGCTATCTTGAACTTTGTTAATACTTTAGGTGTCACCACCTCAACGACAAACATCCAGGTTGTCAGATACGAGAGCTCTGTGAGAAAGTATCTGGAGGATACCGTTCCAAGATTGATGTTGATCCTGGATCCTGTAGAAGTTGAGATTGATAACCTTGATGAAGACTTTGAGGAGTTGCTCGATATTCCTTACAAGCCAGGTAACGACAAATTTGGATCGAGAAAGGTTCCATTTGTCAAGAGAATATTCATTGACAGATCAGATTTCACAGAAGATGACTCTGATTCATCATTCTTCAGATTGAAACCAACCCAACCTGTTGGTTTATTGAAGGTTCCATTCAACATCAGCTTCAAGTCTGTTGAAAAGGATGCATCTGGCAACGTCACCAAAATCCACGTTAACTATGACAAGGATATCACCAAGAAGCCAAAGACTTACATCCAATGGGTTCCAAAGTCCGAGAAGCACAACTCACCAATCAAGGTTTCAGAGACAAGAATTTACAACCAGTTATTCAATTCTGAAAACCCATCAGCTCACCCTGATGGATTCCTTGCTGATATCAACGCAAACTCTGAAGAGATCTACAAGAACTCTGTTGTTGAGCCAGCTTTAAATGAAGTCATAAAGAGATCTCCATGGGACGTTGAGGATGCTTCAGCTAAGGAGTTTAACATTGTGGAAGACAAGGACGTTTCTGGCCCTGAAATTGTCAGATTCCAAGCCCTTAGAGTTGGTTACTTCGCACTCGACAAGGATACTACTGATGATAAAGTTGTTCTCAATAGAATTGTCTCCTTGAAGGAATCAACTTCTAAATAGATGGTGCCTGTATAATTGAAACAATGCCACACACCCCAACATCTATACGCACACATGCACAAAAGTCGTAGAGCCACACTCAATTGGTGTCCGGGTGTGAGTAGAAACAAAATGGTTTGGGCAGCATCACGATTTTCAGTCTGCGCGTGCTGGGGCGGATTTTTCATCTTTTTCTTTCTTCACACAAGAGGACTCGTCCAGTTGAAAGGAAACACCACGTCAAAGCAAATACATCAAGATGGTAAGTTTATGCGCTTGGAAGAGATGAAAAGAGACAAATGAGGTACCTGTGATATGTAGTGGGTGCTTCATGTTTGGTATCTGCAATAAAAACCCTGAGAATGTTGATTACGGATTGAAGATTCATCAAGGAAACCGAAGAGTCCATTGAAGATGGTGTCGAATAACTTTGTCACTAACTGGAGTATATTTACTTCATCGAGGTGTAATGGATGGCATTTATCGACCACAAGATACATTATCGATTTGTCGTTGTCACTTTTAGTCTCTTCCAACCCGAGTTGAATAAAAAGAACTCCCGCTAACAAAACATCTACAGGACACTAAGACCCCAGTTACCCTTGCTAGAGTTAAGAAGGTTCTCGGTAGAACCGGTTCCCGTGGTGGTGTCACCCAAGTCAGAGTTGAGTTCTTGGACGACTCCTCTAGAACTATTGTCAGAAACGTTAAGGTATGTCTACATCACCATTTCCCTCATTCAAAACGATCAGGTCAACTAACAACTTCATATAGGGTCCAGTCAGAGAGAACGACATCTTGTCTTTGATGGAGTCTGAGCGTGAGGCTAGAAGATTGCGTTAAGACCACTTTACAGCTATACTGGAAGTCATTTCTGCTACAAACATGGTATTATAATGGAATTGATTGAATGTACATTTGTTTAATTATTTGAGCACCCTTAAACTGAGATCCTGCCACTAACAGACAGACGACACACACAACACCATAATCTATGGCCATCTTGTGCTAACTGATTGTTGTTGTTTTGTTGTTGTTTGTGCGTGTGAGTCTCTTCTGTAGAATTTTTCGCAGTCACAAAATTCCCAAATAGGCAATATTACGCAAACACCCGAACATCTAGTGAAATGTCGCTCGAGCGAGCACAGTTTGAACTTTTCACCATAATATTTCACTACACATCACCAAATAACCCCAAAAGAGGAGTACTTGATCAAACCAAGCAAGGAAAAATGGCTCAAAGAGTTACTTACAGAAGAAGAAACCCATACAACTCTCGTTCTAACAAGATCAAAGTTGTTAAGACCCCAGGTGGTGTCTTGCGTGCTCAACACGTAAAGAAGACCGGTACCAGACCAAAATGTGGTGACTGTGGTGTCGCTTTGCCAGGTATCTCCTCTTTGAGACCAAGAGAGTATGCTCAAGTCTCCAAGACCCACAAGACTGTCTCCCGTGCTTACGGCGGTTCCAGATGTGCCAACTGTGTCAAGGAAAGAATCGTTAGAGCTTTCTTGATCGAGGAACAAAAGATTGTGAAGAGAGTGTTGAAGGAACAAGCTGAGAAGGAGAAGGCTGCTGAGAAGAAGGCTGCTGAGAAGAAGGCTGCTAAGAAGACTGCTAAGAAGTAAATTCATCATCAGAAAGAGTTCAAAGATTAGGAGGAATTTTATTGGTGTCATGTTTTCGCAGTTTTTTGTTGTATTTTGTTAGTTTTGTTTTTAACATCTAGAGAGAGCACTGTTCTTTACAGAACTTGATCTCCTCTATTCATCTCTGTTCATAATTGGGTTAATGGGGTTTTAATTTCACGTTACGATCATGTTTTAATATCACAAAATTATGTAGTTTTGATCTTTGACACAAGGTATACCAAGTGATTGCCGAAATTTGCATCTCTCATTTTTTCTCCTAGTTGATTGTTATTATATCTCAAGGGAACATGAGCGGACTCCCGTCTAAGTACTCAGACGCTGGTTTGAGTAAACAGGATCAGGAGCGTATCCTAACGGTGGGCTCACCTCGTCAAAACCGACCAATTGGTGCTATAAAGATCGAAGAAAGAGTGAGTGATGCGCTTGTCCATCTCACTGAAAACAGCGGTAGCTTGAATAGAGATGATGTGCATTATGCACATGATTCTGAAGGAGATATACCCATAATTGGGATGGATGACGAGCAAGAGGTACAAATTGTCTCTGACTTTGTCACTGAGAGGAGAAATGAGGCAGGATTTGTATCGTTATCTTCGAAACCGATTCCAGAGCTCGATGATAATCCTGAGGTATTGCAGAGCAGAGACATTATGATGGTGATAGATACAAACTTCATCATATCTCATTTGGATATCGTGGATGATTTATCAAAACTGTATGAAAAGTACCACCATAGGATTGTTATTCCAGTAACTGTTATACAGGAACTTGATGGGCTCAAGCTTTCACACAAGAGACCGAAGGATGTTATCAGTGATATTACAGTGGGTCACCTTGCACGTTGGGCCAATGATTGGATCTATAGAATGCTTGCTGCTAGAGACAGCTCTGTAAGGGCCCAGAAGCTTCGTGAGTCAATTGATAAAGAATCGACCAAAGACGACGCCATCTTGGATTGCTGTTTGTACTTCAAAGAGAGAACGGGATCAATGGTGGTTCTACTGTCCAATGACAAAAACCTCTGTATGAAGGCACTGGCGAATGAAATCCTCACAGTGTCTTACACAAAGGGTATGACTGCAAAGCTCATTGCTGAAAAATCATTTCAAGAGAATATGGAGTACGAAGCAGCACATCATCATTCTTCCAATGTACCTGTCATAGAAAACGGGGGTGAAGATATCGAGATGAACGACAAAGAAGAGTCACAAACGACCGAGTCAGTAGACGGAGAAGCAACTATTTCCTTTGGCGATGCATCTGATCTTGTATTCTCAGAGATTCAGAAAGTTGTTCTTGAGGCGTTGGATGCAGTCATGTACGCGGAGTATGAAGACGATGTTGAGCTCATCGGGTACGACAAGGGTAAAGTGTTAACACTTGGTGATGCTCTGAAGGTCATTAGCCAATATTGGATCTCAGTGTTTACAGAATACTTCAAAAAGAGCTCGTTTAAGCCATCCAAGGGTAATGATAACAGATATAAGTATAAACCGCTAACTAAAGAAGAACTTGAAGATTTCATTCGTTACTGGAGTGGAATACTTACAGCTCTTTACGTTAAAAGGGATGAAGTGCAAAACAGTGCATTGGATAAGATAATTGAACGTTGGGAGTGTATAGCATCTACAGCACGTTGATGGTGTCTGTTCTGGCAAGGGTATTTTGGTTATTCATCTGTAGTGTGGAAACGTTTGGCAGCCTTGATTGGCGAAAATGTCTTTTGGTGTATGGTTCTCTTTCTAGGACTACCAAATGTCTGACGTTGTCTCATAGGTTGTATCGTGGCATCAGATGGCAAAGCTGACCCTTCTCTTTCTGATTCTTCACTTGTGCTTCCCTTCGTTGGTGATGCATGTAGCTGTGCTGTAGGCGTTGGTGTGTCTGTGCTATTGATAGTATGGTCTTTCATATGCTCAGAAAGAGATTCAACATCATCTAGTCTCTGTCTCTTTGGAACAGCATGAGTAGGCGATGCGTCTGTATCGTTGTTGCTTGGGCGTTTTGTGCCCATATTGTCCTTCTTGGTGTAGCTGAACGTTGTGCCATATGACCAGGTATTGTCAGTGTAGTTTGACCCTAGGATGTCCCAGATATACTCATTTTGGAATCGAACAAGCTTCTTCTTCTTCCAAAGCGATTCAAACTCCTTTGAATCGAACCTGGTGATGTGTCTTCTGTTGGAGGAGCGCTCTGGGGCCCATTTCTCTATCAGATCTGGCTGATTCATCCCACTAATCACTTCCAGAAGATACCTTATGGCGTTATCCTTTTGCCGTATAATCTTCACAAGATCACCTCTGTACTCGTTCATAGTATGGATGATGGTGGACTGGTAAAAGAAGAGGTTTTTCATGATTGTGATGGCAGTTGAATCTCTGAGTATCGTCAGATCAAAGCTCCACAGGAACTCAACATTGTCAACGTGCTTTGCCAGGTTCATCTTCAATTCCAGTGGAACTCCTCCATCCACTTTGAGCTTATCAAGTGACAAAGCAGTTTCATTATCTGATCCATCAAAGTTGTTTTCGAACGTTATCAGTAATTGCTTGTAGACGTTGTCTAGAGACTCAGCATCGTACCCAAACTGTGACGCCTTAAAGCCCAATAGAGCAGCATCAACATCGCCTATCCACACATAACTGAAGTCAGTGAGATACACACAGTACTCAACCGTATCCAAAGAGTAGTGAACTCCAAGAAAGTACTGCTTTCTGTCTAACTCAACAACAGTCCATTTACGAGGTAAAGTCATCATCGTGATCAGTGGCACCAGCCTTCCTACAGAGTGCAGTTTTAGTAGGGGGGTTCAAGCAACGGATCAAGAGGTAAGCAATGGATCAAGACGTGGAAGGCAGTTCGACAGCAACTTACCAGCAAGGATTCGAGATGGCTGGTGGGTGCTAAGCGTCAGTGTCTACCATTCGATGGCTGGCTCTCTATGCTGTTTCTGGAAGATTTCCACTTTCGGGGAGATTCATATACTTCTACACGATAACTCAAGCACATTGTAATCAATGTTCAATGGGGTGTTTTATGGAAAAGACAGCTATGTACATACGGCACGGTTTATTCAATCTTCTCAGATAAGTCATCCATTTCGTAGGATTCCAACGGCTGCGGAACTGTAGCTGAGTTGTCGTCGAGTAAAATGCTAGCGAGGTGTGCCTTTATTTGCTTCACTAGAGCGTGGAATGCGAGGTCCAACGGCCCCCACAAGTTCAGAGTGTTCACAAAGAAGAGCCCGGTACCAATGAGAATGGCAAGCACCAAGTAGAGAGGGTTGCGCAAGATAGCCATGAATTCGTTCCATCCCAAGACGATCAACAGAATGTACATGAATGGTGGAATCTTTGAGATGTTTGAGATGATGGAACGCGACGCATCACGGTATGATACCTCAGCCTGTTTGAGGAAGTCCTTCTTGACTCTTAGCTGTTCAGGAGCAGACAAGATGTGTGAGAACCTGTGTGGATGCACATCCTCTTCATCCTCATCGTCGTAGATGTCATAATCAGGAATGATCTCTGAATCGTTTGACAGTTTAGCAATGGACAGCAGAGGAAGCGACTTTAGTGCGTGCTGGGAGGCCTCCCTATACGCAGACGAGATCTCTGTTTCGTTCTTCCAAACCCTTGGGATGCCAGTGTTGTCATATGTGAACACCTCATCGAATTGACGTTTGAGAATGTTCACAACGTTATCAGGTCTAAGATAATCGTGTATGAAGTTGTCAAAAGACAACCATGATTCCTTGCCGATCTTCTGAACTATTCTGTCGTTTTCCTCTGGGGAGCAACCCAGTTTGAAGTCATAAGTAGAATCACTGGTTTGATACTTTGAAAGCGATAGTTTCAACAGCTCTCTGAAACTGTCCAAGACCCTGTCCCACATCTCAATATCCGGGGCTGCAAATGAATCTACCGTTTCATTCTTCAATGATGGAACCAATTTCTTAGCAATACGAGATGTCAATGTGTTAATCTCTTGTTCCCTCGAACGTTGTATCTGCTCCTGTAACTTGGAACTAAATTCTTCCAATTCATTTTGATATGTGAATGTTTCAGGATCCAATTCATTGACGGGCTCAAGCTCTTGGGAGAAAGATGTCAATGCGATGGTCTTTGCATCGGTTGATCTCTCCAAGAATGTGGCTTTTGTAGACTTGTCGTTTAGGCTTTGAGTGAACTCTGAGAAAGCTGATTTCGACAACTCCTTGATGAACTCCTTGAATAAAGTGAGCAGCTTTGAGTTGATACTTTTCGTAAGCGCATCTCTCTTCGACGTGTAAACTTCCTTGTTATAATGACCCGCTTGTAAGTCATACGTACTCAATGACAGTTGCAGCAGCTTCTTGAACTCATCAGCGAGTGAAGCACCTTTCAAGCCATCCAGTTTTACACCACCAAACGTATGTTCGAACTCAGAGTCAAACAATTCCAAGGTCTCCTTGATGATTTCATCACATCTGAATCTAGCGACAAGGATTTGTTGTGTTGGGAGATCTAAATCCTTATTCGATTGGATTTGGTTCCAGCAGTTCTCAGCGTACACTGACCACCCATCGATAGGGAATGCTTGGTGATAGTCCTTCTTAAACAAGTAATTCTCATCTCCAGGTGTGAAACGATCACCCAGTGAACGAACATCCTCGTGGAATTGGTGCTCTTGCAACACTTTATGACTCAGTCCGACAAACTCCAAGTCAAAGTACTTCGAAAGTGGAGTATCGGATGCCACAGTGGAAGGTTTGGCAATGTCATTCCACATCTTGTGCAAGTCCTGGGTCAGAGTATTGGATAAGTTCTCCAACGGAGTGGAACCGACATGGTCTCTAATGACAAACAGCAACAGCATCTTATGGTCCTTGTCACCAAACAGCGAGAGGTTGACTTCGAACACCGTCTTCAACAGCCCCATGTTGGCACCTTGGTAGAGCCCAACCTGGTGTTCCCAGATGTTCACAATCAACACCTCTGAGGTGGCCAAGGCAAACAGAGCTGCTTTCCTCTCAAAGTCCTGGTCTTCTCCACGCTCTCGGCCATCAGAGCCTTCAACATCCATCACAAACACATGCTCCTTACCGAGCGATGTCGAGTGTGATTCAACTTTGGGGGAGAACCCCAGCCAGATGCCCTTCGTGGTCTGTTGTCTCTGAGCTTCGTTCATAACATCGAACTTCGTGTGGAACAGCGCGTTCAGTAGCGTCGACTTCCCCGTGGACTGCGAGCCAAACACGGAGATCACATGGTAGTCCAGTCCCATGTCATTTGGCGACACCTTGGACAAGTATGCTTTCACGGAGTCTCTTCTATTGGCGGTCACGGGGGACACCGCTTGTTAGGAGCAGCTCCAAAGAACAGCGCACCAAAGCACGCACAGACACCCAATACTCACTGAAACTCCTTCGCCTCGTCAATCACCTGCACCGAGTCGTTTGATACCTCAGACATTTCCCCTTATTCGCAGTAATTGTTCCCAGTAATCGACCGGTATTATTGTCTGTCTCGTGGTGGAAGCCTCCAGCGTGGGCTTTTTCACGGGCCGCCTTCCCCTTATAAAAATGCCCCAACTTTGGCGGGAGCCCACACCAGAAACGAGGAAAAATACACAGAACCCAGCCTAGAAACCCACTCGCCAGGCAGGCTCTTTCCATCAACACAACAAGGAGGTTCAGCGTAAAGTGCACCGTCCACTGCACATCTGCTTCTGTTCCCACGAAATGGCCACTGAGATCAACGTTTCCAACCCGAAGCTGAAGAGAACGCTGCTTCGGTTCCAGGCTAAGATCGCCGAGGGCGACTACTACGAGGCTCATCAGACTCTTCGCACGATTGCCAATAGAAACGTCCGGTCCAAGTCGTATGGCGATGCCATTGACCTGCTGTACCACGGGGCTCAGATTCTGCTCCAGTCAAGCCAGCCGGCCACAGGGTCTGATCTGACGAGCTATCTGATTGATGTTTACAACGAGAGCGACACCAAGGTGACTACTGAGTCGAAGGCCAGGCTGATACAGCTCATTTCCCTGTTTGATCCCCAGGAGCCCTCTCTGAAACACGTTGGCGTGGAGGCAGTCAACTGGTCCATAAACCACGGTGAGTGTCAATACGGTGATGGTGATATCCACAATGCTCTGGGCCAGAAGTTTGTAGAGTGTGATTCCTTAGCGTATGAGGCTGAGAGACATCTGGTCTTGGGCAACTCCCATTCTCTGGACACATACGTCAAGCACATCTGGTCATGGTACCAACAGGACTCTGAGAAGAGCAACATTGGGCTCTACGTGTCAAGATGCGTGCTGAACTACTTGTTCATCCAAAACGTCAAGAATGCGAACCAAGCATTGGATGAACTTTTGACGCTATTCACAACGGAGTATCCGTCGTTCAAGTACGAGCAAATAACGGAATCCTCCGTGTCAGTGAAGCTCTTCGACTCCCTACCTCTGCTGAACTTTGTGCAGTTCCTTCTAAGGGTGGTCTCCACCGGCGATCCTAAACTGTTTAATGTTCTCGTGGGACGCTATTCACCAACCTTGGACTCGTGTGAGCTCAAAGATGCTGTTGCCTACATCGGTCAGTTGTACTTTGGAATCCAAGTGCCTAAACAGGTTAACCTACTACAAAACTTGATGTCTGGGTTCCTCGGTGGTAGATAGCACTGTTGCTCTCCTTGTGCTTAAGCACCACTATTCAGCATTATCTGCTCAACTGCCTTTGCGAGTTCCGGTCTCTTATTACTCTGCAAACTCTCAATCGCATCTTCAAAAGTGAACCACTGTCTTTTCCTAGTTGCACTTTCTGGGAATTCATCGTGTAGCTCCTTAACCTTCATCTCGTAGAGGTGAAATTCCGATCTTGGTGGGTTCCTCAAGACGCCATTGGTCTCCTTCATGGAACCCTTAGCCCATTCAGCCGGTGATCTTAGATCTGGAATCACTTGCAACTTTCTCACAATAGTTCCTATAGCACCAGCTTCTTCCCACGTTTCTCTAATCGCAGCCCTCACGTAGTCGCCGTCATCATCTTCATCAGTCTCAACACCTCCCTTTGGTAATACCCATTTGTTGTTGTTACGCGACGAGCCAACAAGGAGTACTCTATCCCCAGCTTCATTCACACACACACAACCACTCACCAGACGAGCACCTGTTGTTGTGTTGTACACTTACAAACAGAGAACAGTTAGATCGTATATCATCTTTCAAACACATTTGGGGGTCACTTACACTGGTTCTCACGTCCTTCACGTGCGGTTTTGGTGTATTCAATTGACATTGTTTGCTCCTTAAAGGGTTAGATTTTGGGGAGAAGAGTATGAATTTTGAAGGCTTTTTCACCAGTTTTATATTCAAAGAACTTAAAGGCTTTGGCCAGGATAACAAGAATGAATCAACTGCCCTCAGAGTTTGGGAATAAGGAGCATGATTTTGAGAGAGATGACTCGGTGTATGAGAGATGGCTGAGGAATGATGACTTGGAGGGCAATCACTGTGATGGTGATGGTGATGGTGACAGTGACAGTGATAGCGATGATGACGATGATGATGAACTTCCTATAACTCATCAATTCAAGTTAAGCGGCACAAAGAGTATCACATGTCTCAAGTACCACCCTTCTGGCTCAGAATTGTACACAGCTACAACGGACGGGTCCTTGCTCTGCTATAACTTCAACTCAATGTCTGCTGAAAGCACTGAACCATCGCACAGCTTTGAGCCCTTTGAATCTCACCACATTCACAAGTTGGATATAGCTTCTCCAAGAGGGCCATTGTTGACATTGGCGAACACCTCAACGTTCAAATTAATTTCCCTAGAAGGTGATGAACTGGCATCATCTGCAACTGGTGATAGATACCTATACGATGTTAAACAGACAAGAGGACATACAGACACCATAACAGACGGTGGGTTCATTTCCAATGAGAAGGTTATAACCTCAAGTTTGGATTCAACTTTCCGTATATGGGATACGACTAAATGCTCTCAGCAGAGTGTCACTGTCGTCAAGGCAAATGGCAAAAAGACCAAAGTAAGCCATTTGGAATACTCTTCGGCTGGTCTGGCATTTGCAGTGAATGACAACAGGTTGACGTCATGGGATATCAATACAAAGATGATGAGACCAATAGAGGAATTTGTGGAGAAGTGCACAATTCTCAGCATCAAATCCTCTGAGGATAAGTTACTTGTTCGAACAGAGGATTCTCTAAAGTTGTACGACGTGAAGAACTTATCAAGACCACTAATACAGAGATTGACATACCCAAGTCCAACTGACGATTCCTTCACGGCTCCAATGTACTTCAATAATGATAAAATTGTCATTGCAATGTCGAATTCTATAGACATTCTGGATAAGTCAGATCTAATGACAATATCATGCATAAAGGCTCAACACAATGTTTCCTGTGCTGAATGGGAACCAAAGACAAATCAAATTGCTTATGGTCAGTACTTAGAAGGATCAAAGGGCTATGTAAGCATTTTATTCGATCCGAAACTGTCACGGAATGGAGTTATGGCTACGATTAACAACAGACCCAAAAAGAGACATCTTGATGATTCAATATTCACTTCCAAGGTTAAAGAAATAGGCTATAACATGGATGAGCTCAATGAATTGAAAAAGTCAAAGAAGAAGAAGAACGACGTCGACGAAGATCGGTCCAAAAAGAATACCTTAGTTTGGGGAAGAACTCAGCCCGCAGAGAGAAATATCAATGAAGATCCAAGAGAGGCACTGAAGAAGTATTCGAGGTAGAAATATCAGCTTTCAACCTCGTCAACCTCTGTGCGCTTCAACTGTGACAATATTTGTGCATGTGGATAACTACCGATATCTAATCTTGTCCAATTGACAATGTTGCCCTGTGTATCCAATTGGCTTATCGAAGCATTGCCACACTCTTTGTAGTAGACACTTTTACCCATATCGTCGTACATAATCAAAACCATTCTGTGTGCTTTGTTCACTTCAACAAAAGAGCTATACCAAGTATGAATACGGTACATTGACCTGGAATCAAACTCCAACAATCTCAACTCTTCAAATCTCGGAAGTGAATATGTCTTCATGGGTATAAATCCATCCGAGAAGACCATTGCGAGATCGATATCCATAATTTTCAAAACTTTCAACCATTTGACACTTCTATTGATGAAATTGTGTAATACTTCTGCTATTTTGAAGCATACTGACGTAGCACGAGGTTTTGTTCTCAAGTGTAACCACTTGTTTCTCCATTCTCTAACATTTAACCTATGGCCCCCGGTTTCTTCGTATGCAAGATCAGAATTCCAGTTCCAATGGCCAAGCTCTGGGTGTATGTTCTTATAGACCACTGGAGAGTTGATACTCTTGAACTTGAATTCAGTCAACTGATTGTTATGGCTAATTGTCGTGTCAAGTGAATCGAGATGAGCACGCTTTAAATTCCTGAAGCGTGATGTAAGAATCACATCCAAAAACCTGACATTTGATGGTATATTTCTCAAGCATTCAAATAGCAAAGGTAAAGAGTCCGTCAAGATGTATAACGTTACTAAGTTCGTACACATGGGCAATATAGAGCTCACATTGGTATTGAAACCTCTCGCATCGTTATCTCTGAGCCAAGTACTCGAAGATTTCACTTGCATAACACGCACATTCTTTGCGTTGTTAGGTTCCTCCAACAATGTCGTACAGAGAGTGTTGTTGTCAATCGTCTTTGATGGCTCAAACGTACTTAATTGAAGCACCTTTGTGCTGTACAACAAGGGCTGAAGAAATCGATGAATTCTCTTACACGTTAAGGCATAAGCTGTGATGTTGCTTCTTCGATAAAAGACATGTTTGGCAATGATGCAGTGAATCTCACGAGGAAGAGCAACAAACTCAATTGGTCTAGAACTATTTGTCATAGCAAGTATTATGCTTGATCGTGTATTAGTCACCATTGTGTCAAACGTAAACAAGTTAGAGTATACTTTTTGCTAACTATTCACAAATTATTATCCACATAGAGCACAAAGCTGAATGAGTTTTCAGTTCATCAGATAAAGCAGGTGAAAAGTATAGCAGAAATCACTTTAAGAATGCACCGTTGGTCAATTCCAACTCCAATTCATAATCAGGTTGGAACTCTGTATATAGGGTTTCTGGATCTGAAGTCATGTGATACGTATATGCAGCTTCTTCATCATCGATAATTTTCTTTTCAAACATTGGGTTAATCTTATCAACCTGCATTTGTACTTCACAGCATCTCTCCATGAGCGTGAAAAGGTAAGCAGCTTCATCAATGGTTTCACCAACAGTTAATAAACCATGGTTTTGTAATATTACACCTTTGCCGTTACCAATTGCTTTTGCGATATTGATGCCTTCTTCTTTTTCAAGCACAACACCACCAAAGTTTTCATAGACTGAATGTGCTTTGTAAAAGATGCACACATCTTGGTTGATCATCTCCAATGGTTTGCCAAAGGTGGAATACGCCTTCCCCCAAACAGAATGGGTATGACAGGCAGCGTTGACATCAGGCCTAGCTTTGTGCAATTCCGAGTGTATCTTGAATCCTGCAGCGTTCACAGCAGCCAAGTTACCACCAATGACCCTACCTTCCTTATCAACATGTACCAAATCAGAAACTTTCATCAGGGAAAAATGTGTGCCTAATGGGTTGATCCAAAAGGTCTCTGGATCAACAGGGTCCCGAACAGAGATATGGCCAGCAGACCCTTCAGCATAACCTTTTCTCCCAAACACTCTGAATGCGCCAGCCAAGTGTTCCAAGCACCAACGACGCTCATCGTACTTATCCTTGAACTCTGGCTTCTTATGACGATACGGGTATTGTCCTTGTACCAAGTTATGTATACCTTGCTCCCCGAGAACATGGTGGTGGTGATGTTCCTTGGTGTTTGGACTCAAGTGCAGAGTGGCATTCCCCACTGTTGTGGCGGTAGTCGCAGCAGTTGTAGAAGTACTTGACATTATCACGAATCAGTTCGTTACTCCAAAACAAATGCTCACGTCTCCAGAGAATATTCGACAGAGAAGCAGCTCTCTTATATACCTTATCAACAGATCGAGTTGCCCGTATCAACGGGGATTTTATACCAATTGTATGGGGAAAGCCACGCCGATAGCTCTTATTAGTAGCAAGAGGCGCGAAACCCACACACCACAAAACGCCGCACTTGTCGGTTTCCATTTTGAGCGAGTTTTCAGAACCTAAACGCGCAAACCACAAAAGCTCTAAACTTCGGTATCAACTTCAGTTAGAGGTCTCTTTGGTAAAAACCAGAAAACTCACAAAGTTGTGAAATCACACCAGAATGCCCTTGTACTCTGTAGAGGTTTTGACTGCAAGCTTTGGCCATTGTACCAAGAACCTGTGTGCCAAAGGGCGGCAAATCATGCCACTTGTACTTAGGCTGTTCACGCGCGCAAGGGACTCGATGTAGAAGATCTTTGTTGTGTGTGAAAATTGTACAACATTCAGGAAAGTGTAGAATATGGCCAAGGGTACCGTGGTTCCTGGACCGTTGAGCATCAGGATATCTGGTGGGTATTCGATATTGGGGAACACGTTGAATACAAACATGATCGACTTCACGGTGGATAGGAAGGAAGACACCAGCGGCTCACCAACTCTTCGTGCCCGTGGGAGATCGACAAAGGAGTAGCTTGCCCTCAGCGACCTTTCTTCAATGAACTTTGTCAACATCTTTTGAGATCCTTCGTCTCCGGTGGAGGTTACAAACGTTATGTGCTTGAGCGAATCCAACGACTTCACCGTTGACAGCATTCTCAACATCTCACCGGTGTGACCGCCGGATCCCAGAAACACCATAAGTGTTTTGTCATTCCAGGTTTTCCTGGAGATGGATCTGTTTAGGTTGAAACATGGAATGACAAAGCATAATCTCATCATCGACGCGGTATAACCAACCATCAACAGCGACCAAAATGGCCATCTATCACCACCCTCGGCTGTGGAATACAATTTCCACATCATGGATGCATACACACCAAGAAAAAGAATAAGATAGTTCATTCTGACGGGACGTACGCAATTGAGTGACTCTGATTGAAACACAATGTGTCGTTGTTTCGGATGGTTTGACCTTCCCTTTCGTGTGGAATATCAACTTTTGCAGAGGTGAAGAGAAAGCGAAAATTCCGAGGGAAAAATGGCCCTCGAGTCTCGAAATTTTTATGAACACCGAGCTGATTAAGAAGACGTGTTGTTGTTGTTGTTATCCTTTTATAACCAGTCCACCCATTATCGGCCACGCACGGTTAGACAACTCTAATGATTAAATCGACATTGATATACAGAACTGACGGTATGTAAACAAACATATTATCTTTTATTAACGCCCCCTCCCCTCTAACATGAATTGTGTACAGGTATCCCACTTGCAGGTTCAGTGGATGAGGACAGCGATCCTCAATTACTCGAACAGAAGAAGAAAGTGAAGTTTCTCATGTCAAGAATCACGCCAAACTCTCAGGATAAGGCATCCATTGAGTCTGGTGAGTTTCAAATACATTATCTAATATCCAACAACATCGTTTACTTCGTCATATGTGAAAAATCGTATCCAAGAAAGTTGGCATTTTCCTATTTACAAGAGATTGCACAGGAATTCTTCCAATCTCATGGTGCAGATGCTCTAAGACAGACAACAAGACCATATGCCTTTGTCAGCTTTGATAACTACATGCAAAAAACCAAAAAGTTGTACCAAGATGAAAGGGCACAGACAAACTTGGACAAGTTGAATACCGATCTTGCAGATGTGAAAACAGTGCTTCAAAAGAACATTGAAGATCTGCTCTATCGAGGTGATAGCTTGGATAAGATGAGTGACATCTCGAGTTCCATCAGAACGGAATCAAGCAAGTATAGAAAAGCTGCACGTAAGATTAACTTTGACCTGTTAATTAAGCAATACGCTCCTGTTGCTGGTGTTGGCCTGTTATTTGTATTCTTTATTTGGTATTTCTTCCTGAGAAGTTCTAAGTAATAGTACGTAATTTATAATGTTCATTCCTGATCGATGGACTTGTACTGGTGCCTCGTCTATATTTCAACTAGTTTCGTTGAGCAAAGGAGCATGTTCTGCTTTATGTGTATACCATTTTCAGCCTAAGCTTTAATGGAACCTTGCGAATGTTTCTCACATTTCATGAGTGAAACCATGGATTATGCACTGTTCATAGCTCAATATCTGCAATGGGGTTGTCCATTGGTAAGAATTAAAGCAGTGAAATGGCACATACTGTTCATAAGGGAAGTTTCTAAATCAGGGATAATGTTCTTTAGGTATTCCTAGAATGGAAATTTCAAGAGACTCAAACTATCATTAAACTATGGAAAGTGATTGGTTTAAATAGTGAGAGATACTTTAGATGCAACAGTGCATCAACACGTCCAAGTACAACCTTCAACTGTGCGAGAGCTTAATAAAAGCGCAGCAAAAGTAGAACATTGTGTGGTTCAAGACATTCCAAGACACCGAAAACTGATATCGGTGAACGTTTAGCCATGTCTTTTCTACTGTTAACGGATGTGTTCATGTGTCGATTGGTATTTTCCATGCGTATGCCTCTGTATGTGCTTCGTACCGTTACATCCCCAATGACAAAAGCCCTTAGTCCTCTGGCCTCAGTAATTTAATCCTTAAAAGAGTCCATTGCCCCTCTCCAAACTATTCTTGTTGACTCTACAGAGTCACATAATCAGAAAGAAGGATTTTGTAGCACTTGACGACCATGACCTTCTAAGCATAGTGAAGCATCGAAGGAACCTCCTCCATGGTACTGAGCACCTGTATATACTACATAGTAAAAAGCCCCATTCCTAGAAGAGAATAATACCTTAGTGTAGAAGATCTGATGAAACACAAGCAAACCAATTGGGCCTTCAATGTGATATAGTTATGAGCCTCATGTGAATGAGGACATCAGTATATCCAATGCTGTAGCTCACTGAGATTACACGGTTTTAAAGATGTGTCACCTACCAGTATTCCAGCTGTACGGGGAAACTCTCCCGTTGCTGGGTTGTGAGCTCGTAATGTTCTGAGTGTTTGTTTACATTTTCCTGTGATTTACTTCTCTGAATTGATGGGACTATCAACCAGCGAACAGGTAGTAAGGCATGATTCCACAGTTGACACTGAGTAGAACAGAGGTATATGACCTCAATAATGCCATGAAATGGGCGCCGAACGGTACGCTGGTACTGAATACTGTTTCTGATTTGACGTTCTTACTGCCAAAGTATACTAAAGAGGATATCAAGACTGCGGACAAGTTGTTTGAAAGGAAGTCTGTTACGCTGCAAAGCTTACCTGCGAACCCGTTCTTGAGCCAGAGTTTTGATGATGAACGGACTTCAACGTTACTGACAAGCCAGGATGCCGTCATTGAAATCATGGAATGGTCTCCCATGTTTCAAAACGTATGCTATTTGGCAGTGTTGACCAATGAAGGTAGTGTTCTTGTCTTTAAAGATGGCGAGATCTTTGCAAACTTGACAACCACAAGGGAATTCACCTCCCAAAAGGACTTCGACCGCTATAGGTTTCACTCTCTGGGTTGGTTATCTCACCATGGTAGACTCCTTATAATCCAGGGCACCCATTCTGGTGATTTAAGGATCAGCGATGCCCTCACAGGTGAAGAAGTAGACGTTGTATGTGTTTGTGATTCACCAATTGTGATGGTCAAGACTTGTCAGAGTCAGATATTTGCAGTGTCATCATCGAATGCTATATATAAGATCCACGGATCTGAAGTTCAACAGATTAAAGATGCTTCAAGATACCTTGTGTATGATATGTGTCCACATGAAACATTCATACTATACACAGAACCTTTCAGAATAACAAAACGTGAGTTCATTAAGAGAATAGCGCCTGTTAGCGTGAAGACTACATTTGCCACACCAACTCGAATAGTCCCTTCAAACAAGGACATTCTTGTTGTGTCCAATTCTGGATCCGTTAAAATTGATTCATCTTTCAATCTCGTTGAGGATAACATCATCGAACCAGTACTATCCAAGAGACTCAAAGCATGGAACAGGAAATATAATGACTACAACACAAAGACTATTACGTTGAATAAGCTTGGATTAGATTTGAATTACAATGGTAACGTCTTAGCTGTTATTTACGAAATGAAGGAGGACAAGGTGTTCAAATATAAGATTGCATCTGAGAGATCTTATCCAATTGTGTTCATTCCACTTGGGAACAACTTAGGTGGTGACGGCTCATCTTTGACCAAGTTTCACGAATTCAAAATCACTGGATTCACAAGTGAGACAACAGCAACAACCACAGATGTTGACTACAGTGTTGATCTACCATCTTTCATAAGAGATTATGTATTTCACGATGGTGAGATTACAGAGCTGGCATCCCAAAACTTGATATACAACAATAAGAATTCTCAAATAAGGAAACGTTATGCTCGATTATTGGTATCCTACATTGATAAGAACAAATTGGATATCAAAAACACTATTGACAGAGCAGTTGTGACTAGCTTAAGGTATATGGCACAGCTACCGATTGACGATGAAGTCGATAATGTTGCTATCAACTCTGGTGCATTTACTGAAACCTTCGACTTCAAGAAAGAACAGGACAGTGATACTTTGGTTTCCCACTCAGACCACATTTGGCAGCGTTGCTGCCTCACTTTTCTTCCTATTTTGACACCACATGTGTTATACGATCCGGCAACAGAGAGCAGAGCTATAGATATATCGAGAAACTCCGATAACGAGTATGGCTTCTTTACAGAGGCTTTACTACAAAATACAGAGATCTGCATATATAGTGGCTGTGTCTTCATACCTAAATGAAATTGCTTATCTTAAACAATTTCATGAGGTGGGATCTTTGGCCTTAGGAGACGTTTACCACCTGTCAAGAATACCAACAAAAACGTGGACACCAAGATCTCCATATTGATTGACTCATAGTTGAATAAGATCCTGTACTTGTCTCCCACTCTCTTTGAGACCCATGCTACCCTTCTATGAATATCGTCAACTTGGAAATGTCCTATTGGTGCAGACACCACCTCAAAATGGTTCAATCCACACCAAATCAATTCAACATTTGAGCCGAAACAGAAATGCCATTGGTCACGATTATCTCGGAAGCCCAAGAAACCACCGTCAAGCTTGATGACAGATGGTGATGTGGTACTCACAGATCCCGATATTGCATCCTGTTGAATCTGGTTCATCACAACGTACTTGTTGAACCATTCATTAACAACGGTTGCCAACAAAACCTTGTTGGGACCTTGGATATGCCATCTATCACCAGACCTCTGTATCTTGTACAACTTCTTCCCGTTGCTTGTTGTGACTTGCATTGTATTATAAGATCCTGTATCGAAAATGATCTCGTTCACAGAGCCTTGCAATGGAACCGTCTGTTCAACCCGTGTATCTCTGTAAAAGTTGTACTCTACGATCTTGGTGTGCGCAAGCATCGCACTGACACTTGCTGCCATCAGAAACAAACTTAACAGTAAAGCCATGATGTGTTTTATCCACACCACTTCTACACATTGAGAGCGTACAGTGACAACCTATGAAGCCACAATGCTTTAACGTCATAAGAAGAGTAACATGACACAAAACCTCTGAAAACACCGGAAAACGGAACATTCCAGAAACGCGTAGATTATGTGACGCGTCGTGTCCGACGGGGACATTTGTTGCATTTATTACCTCATCTCATCGAGCTTTCAGCTTGTTCGGATAGATGATCTCATGAGTATGACATCAACGAGCGAGCAGAGGTCCAAGTTTTACCATCCGTACTCGCCTTATAAGATCCAACTGGATTTTATGGAATCATTGTACGATGTCTTGGAAAATGGTTACAAGATTGGTATCTTTGAGAGCCCCACTGGTACAGGGAAGACATTATCTCTCATCTGCGCTACAATGACATGGCTTCGTGAGCAGAAGGCCAAAGGTGATGATAGTGTTGTGGATGATGATAGCGATGACGATCCTGACTGGGTCAAGGAGTCGTTCTTTAAAATGACAAATACCAAGAGACACGATGCTGGAGTTGCGTACGAGAAGCACTTGGATGAGTTGCACAAATCGTCAAGACCAAAGGTTTTGAAGGAACACACATTCCCCAACAGAAAGAAACTGAAGTCTGTCACAGTCGAATTGGATAAGGAGCAGGATGATCAATTCTTGCTTGATGATTACCACTCAGATGATGAGTCTTCAGCTGTTACTCAACTGGATCGAAATTCCGAGCTTGCTCTAGAGATCAAAAGCCTGATGAAGAAGATAAACGGGGTGAAAAGAGACGATGGTGATTTGCTGGATCAAGCCACCAAGATTATCTTCTCTTCCAGAACGCATTCACAGTTGAACCAATTCTCATCTCAATTATCACTACCCAACTTTCCCTCCACATACCCTGATCATTCCGAACGCCTAAAGTATTTGCCCTTGGGTTCAAGGAAGCAGTTGTGCATTAACGATGAAGTTTCCAAGATAAAGGATATTACACTGCTTAATGAAACATGTTTAGAGCTTCATAAACCTGATGCTACGAAAAAATGTCCGTTTTATCCATCCTCAAAGAATGAGGACCTTCAAGAGCTGTCCTTTGAATTCAGAGATTCCCTGTTTGCAGAGGTACACGACATTGAAGACTTACCTCAGATCGGGGAGAAACTTCACATATGCCCCTATTATTCTGTCAGAAAGGGTATTGGCTATTCAGAGGTGATGACGTTACCGTATCAATTGTTACTGTCGAAGAACTCAAGAGATGCGTTGGGAATATCTGTTAAAGGTGCCATAGTGGTAATTGACGAAGCACATAATCTACTAGATACCATCACATCCATGAATTCTGTTTCCGTTATGGTGCAAGAGTTTGAGTTGTGTGTTGAGTCTTTGAAGAAGTACCTTTCAAGGTTCACGAGACGTCTGAATGGTGGTAACAGAATCAATCTGATGAAGCTGATTAAAATTATGAATCTCATACTGAAATCAGTGAACTCGACAGAGAAGATAACCCCTGGTAAACCGATAGTCGTTACAGATATGCTGCAAGGCACTACTGGTGATCTGTTGAATATTCACAAATTGGATAAGTATTTCACCGTTTCAAAGCTCCCTTACAAGCTTGAATCGTATATGAGCAAAGAAGATAGACACAGAACACCGATACTATTCAAAATCGTGGAGTTCTTGAAAGCTATGTCGAATCCATCTAGGGAAGGGAAATTCTTCTATGACGTAAAGGCGAATGGTGTTTCGTTGAACTACATGCTATTAGATCCATCCGATGCGTTCAAAGACATTGTCCTGGAAAGCAAATGTGTTATCCTTGCGGGTGGTACTATGGAGCCCACAGAAGATTACTATAACTACTTGTTCCCCTATATTGATACGCAACGAATTAAGAAGTTCACTTGTGGTCATATCATCCCAAAGGAGAATCTTGAAGTTTTCCTGGTTGAAGGCAGCGAAGGCTACGACTTCGAGTTCTCCTTTGAGAAGAGAAATGATACCAAAATGATAGTAGAACTTGGAAAGTCCATTCTTGGACTAATTGAAAAGATCCCAGCAGGCGTTGTCGTATTTCTACCAAGTTATAAGTACCTGTCGCAAGTCATCGAAACTTGGAAGAAATCAGGCATCTACGACTCAATTGACAACTTGAAGAAGGTTTACACCGAATCATCATCCACCAACGTGCTTGATGATTATTCAACCACAATCTCCTCCGGCAAAGGTGCACTTCTCTTATCTGTTGTTGGAGGCCGTCTATCTGAAGGAATCAACTTCTCCGACAACCTGGCCAGAGCAGTAATGTTGATTGGCCTTCCTTACCCCAATGCTTTTTCCGGTGAGATCATATCCAAGAGGAAGTTCATCGAAGACCAGGTTATGGAGCGCACCAACGACAAGAGACAGGCCATGGAAGCTACAAGAGACTTCTACGAGAACATATGTATGAGGGCTGTTAACCAGTCTGTTGGCCGTTCGATAAGACACAGGCATGACTACGCAACAATATACCTGTTCGATAAACGCTACCGGAAAACCAGCATTCAGAACAAGCTCAGTGACTGGATCAAGCAGAGAGTGTCACACCAAATGAGCCTCAAGGAGATCATTAGAGCTACTGATAGCTTCTTCCGTAATAAGAAGTGAAATACATAGCAACAAAGGTTACCCTGTCCTGTAGAGAAATGGTTCGCGAACTCGTTTTTTTGTTTTTGTTTTTCTGTGTTTACTTCAAAAATTTTGAAGTTTCCTGAACGCTCTTTGTTGTTTACAAACAAGAACAGCAATAACAACAAAGGATAGCGACTACAGCAATGAGCAAAGAAACCACTGGCAGCACCGCTGTTGTGCCACTGACCAACGGGAAGAGATTGCTCAATGAACTGTTAGAATCTGCGAGTGCACTTCCAGCGAGGGACTCTGATCTCGGTGACATTCAACTTGGAATCAATGAGATCAGGAATAGGGCCAACAAGTTGCGTAAGTCGACCAAGGAGCTTGAGTCTGATGGCTTGACACAGGCTCACTATTTGCTCGCTGGGAGGGTCTCCATTGAAGAAATTGAGTCCAATATCAAGTATCTTGAACGTGCCAAGGTTCTCGAGACGAGAGGAAAGGCTCAAACACACAAGGGAGATCTAGACAGTTACCTCAGATCGAAGAAGGACGAAAACATCCTCTCCGCTATTGAACAGGCACTAGGAACAGCTGCAAGAGACTTTGATACGTTTGTCAACCAAAACATCACCCTAGACTGGAAACAACGTAGGGAAGAGGTGTTTGCTAGTGTACTGAAGAGATCTCTTTCGCACACCGACGACCAGACAAAGTCCAAGGCAAAGAAGCCGATCAGTTGGGGTAAATCCTTCAAGCTACTTGATGATAGTACCTCCAAGCTGAATGTTAATGAGAACTATTTGATAAGAGGTAAATTCGAACGTTATGCTAAGATCATCAACAGATTGAACAACCATAGACAATCTCTGAAGTTGAGCACCACTGTGGAGGACGATTTCGATCTCGCAAAGGAGTTTGTTGAGATCTTTAAAAATGGATCAGATAACAAATCAAGACAATTATTCGAGAGCTGGCAGATAATTGGTGGTTTGAGAGATGCCACTTCAAGACCAAGTGACCCACAAACATTCAGAAGCAGAATTGTCTCAAAGGCAAAGACACATCTTCAGCTGCAATTCTTTGAATTCGTCAACAATATTTATAACACTAAAGTTGTTGAAAAGGGTCTCCCAACTATTGTCAACAAGATCAAGAGCTTTATCGAGTACCAGAAATTGAACTCAAATGGAAACCTTCTAATTGTGAATGGGATACCAATCTGGGCTTTGATCTTCTATTTGCTTAGAGCGGGATGTGAAAAGGAGGCACTTGACCTTGTCTTGGAGAATCAAAACATTTTCAAGAAAGTGGAACAATCATTTGTTCCGTACTTCAAAGCATATGTTAATTCACAAGACAAGAGATTACCACAGGATTTGATTACAAAAATCCAGAATGAATTCAACAACCACATCAAAAAGTCCGTTGATGGTGATCCATATCGCTATGCTGTCTATAAGATATTGGGAAGATGTCAATTATCAAGAAGAAACATTTCCAATATTGCCCTTACAGTTGAAGACTGGCTTTGGATGCATTTCATGCTCGTTCAAGATGGACCACAATCTGATTTTGATCCCGCACACGAGAAATATACACTTGTTGATTTCCAACAGATGATTTTGTCGTATGGACCAACAAAATTCACCAACAACTATCTCCAAGTATTGTTACTTTCTGGATTGTACGATGATGCATCAAGATACAGCACCGAACTTAATGAAATGGATGGTGTTCACTTAAGTATTGGAATGGCATACTATCAATTGATGCAAAGCTCTGCAAATGATAAAGCTCAATTGAAAGAAAGAGGTGACAAATTCAGCAAGTTATTAGGTACTTATATCAAGAGTTTCAAGTTTTCTGATCCGAGAATTGCAGTTGAATATTTAGTCTTGATATGTCTATTCGACAACGAAGCATCCACGTGCCATGATGCTTTGAAAGAGTTGATTTTGGAAACCAGGGAATTCTCTATCCTCTTGGGTAAGGTTAACTCTGCTGGTGTCAGAGTTCCAGGTAAGATTGAACAAAGAAAGTCGTTGATTAACCTTGATAAAGACTTTTTGCATAAAGTTACTGAACAGGCTGCCATTACAGCAGATAAGGAAGGAAGAGTGTACGATGGTTTACTTCTTTATCAATTGGCCGAAGAGTATCAAATTGTCATTTCAATCATAAACAGATTACTCGGCGAGTATTTAAGTAATACCGAGTTGGATCAACCACTTGTTGAGGACGGGAACACCGAGACCAATCCAGTTCTTATTGCCCAGAATTTCCTAGCCGTTTATCAAAACGTCTCTGTTGAAAAGCAAGTGATCTGTAAGAAGTTGCTGAAGATTGCAGAGATTAGACAACTGTACTTAGAGAAGGATTGGGATGAAACTTTGAGAAGAATAGAGGAACTGGATATCCTTCCAGTCAGTGCCAACTCAAACTTGGCGGATACAAGATTGAAGGCAGAGGAGTTGTCGTATTTGGATGAATCACTTTTGAAAAACATTCCTAATTTGTTGCTGATTGCAATGTCTTGTGTTTCTCAGAGAAAGGAACAGATCAATGCCAGTGCATTCAATGGTCTTATCAAGGAGGAGAAAACCAGAGAACTAAAGTTTATTGCAAAGAACTGTGTTGTATTTGCCGGTATGGTACAATACAAGATGCCTCGTGAGACATTCAGCTTGTTAATAAACCTCGAGGCCACTTTATAGGCTCTACAAACATACATTTGCTTCGTTTAATTTTGGTTTCCAAATACATAAAGATTGAACAGACCAATGTGCCTGTGTAGGTTCAATGTGAATGCGAATGGCCTTGATGGCCACCATCATCTTTGTTATTGTGGGAATGCTTATGCTTTGAGTAGTCAGGTTGATACTCATACGAGTTTGGACTTGGCAGTTTCTTCATTTTCTTCTTGCTGGATTTCTTCTTCTTCCTCTTCTTCTCCGCATCATTGCCCCTTGGATCGTTCTCATCGCCTTCATCGCTGGAAGATGAGGAAGACGACGACGACGACGACGACGAAGAGGAGCCGTTATCAGAATCGCACTCACATTCCTCATCGAAGTTCGTCTGCGGATGGAAAATGCAACAGATCTTGGACTTCTTCTTGTTCATGAACTCGTTATCTACTGTTCCCTCTTCCCACCGCACACGAGGTCTTTGCTGCTGAGGTTCAACCTCTTCTGGTTCCTCCGAAGTAGCACGTAGCACAAGAACCTCCGGTGTTCTTTCAATCACTTCTGTCCGTGACCTTGATTCCTCGTTCGCCATCTCTTACTTTTAGGCTGAAATAACCTTCGTGTTGACAACGTAAATGCTTTCTTGTCTATATCGCTGTGGACGAAGAAGCTTCCTCTGTGTGTGTGCTTGGTTGTGTGCGCTTGTATTTTTTCTCCCCTTGTAACGTTACCATCGCAACCAGTTACCACAGCAACCAGTCACCACAGCAAAGTATTACCACAAAGAGGACACAAAGTCAACGTCAACTGCACGTTCGGAACGTTTCCCCGGTTATAACGTCACATTGGTGTTTGGGTGTATAACATTTGTCCAATGCTCTTCGAGACACAATTCAGGTCCACCTTTTCCCACTCAACTGGTGCTTATTGAATCTTGTTCAGGCCTGGTCAAGTCGTTGCAATTTGGTGATGAGGATGTGGTCGATCCAGTCACGTGGGTTCTCCACCAGCACCGTTGCCCTGGGGAAGACTCTTGTGGAGAAAGTGAGAGCACAACCTCCGTCTCGAAATGACATGTCGTTGAAAGAGTGTACACAACTGTTTTGGGAATGGTTGACGAACTCGCCGACAAAGATGCTGAAGCACTATGAGGAAGCCATCTTGGCCGATGTTAAGCTCCCCGAGGGGGTGACCATGACGAAGTCCAAAGTGGCTGGATTACATCAGATCAAATTGACAAATCAACGGGCAAAGATCTCTACTCCAACGTTGCTTGTCCACGGCCATGGTGCGACTGGAATGTTCTTCCATAGAGATTTCCCTGATTTGTCTGCCAATTTCAAGGAACTATACACTGTGGACCATCCTGATTGTGGATTGAGTGATCTAAAGAAGTTTAAAGTGCGTATGCCTAAGGCCAAGGTTACTCTGAAGAAGTTGGATAATGACAAGCGTGAGTTCACCATTGAACAAGACGTTGAGAAGAACAGGGAAAGTGTTGTTAAAGTGGAAAATTTCTACCTGGATGCATTTGAGAAATGGAGACAGGAGAATCGACTGGATAGGCTCAACATCGTGGCACACTCCTTCGGTGCGTACTTGTCCTTCAAGTACTGCTTGAAATATCCTCACCGTGTTAACAAACTGGTCCTGTGCTCACCAGCAGGTGTTGAACGGTCCATCTTCTCTTTGAACAACAAGCAGAACCATGGCATAGTTTCACAGGACCCCTCTTCTCCTTCCTACTTGCGGTTCGCCTACTTGCCATGGCTCATCACCACGTTTGGATTCAATTTGGCAAAAATCTTTGGTCCATTTGCAGTGCAAATTTTAACAAAATACCTGAGTCTTCGATACTCAAGAGGGTCTGATAATGATAATCAGATCAAACTACTTTTGAGATATACTGTGCATCTGTGGTATCAAAATAACCAATCCTTCCGCAATTTGCTTGTGATAATCAACAACCAAATATTGTCACTGGATCCAATATTGGACAACATCAAGCAGTTGAAAGTCCCAACATATATAATGTACGGCCAATACGACTGGATGAACTCTCAAGCAGGATATGCTGCGTTTGAAGAATTGGAAGGAGTCGAGGCGAAATACAAGATCATCCCACAAGCTGGTCATAACGTGTTTTTAGATAACTCAGAGGTGTTTGATAGTGAGGTTATACACTTCCTATCAGATGAGACAACTATCAACGGCGAAAACAGAATTTGAGATGAATCAACCATATATCATGATACAAATGACATTAACGAGATACAAGAAGATATTCACAACCATACTGGAGAACTACATATGTTTTAAAGCTAGAAACTAAAATAAAATCTTTATAATATTGGGCTTTTCTGTATAATATACTGTATCAAATGAACAAGGAAAGCAGATAATTTAAAAGTAAATGAAACGGCAATAATGGAAATCAAAAAACAATTAATGGAAGAGAAATGAATGCAAAACACAAGAATGATTCTAGTTGATTGGGACATTTGGTCCTTGAGCCGTGTTGGCTCTGGAGAAGGAAACATACTTCTCGAATGGGTTCTTTCTCTCCAAATCGTACTCTGGGTTGTGAGATCTTTCCTTCTTATAGTACACTCTCTTGAAGAACTTGTAAACCTCACATCCAAGCCAGAATGCAACTGTAGTAGCAACAGATATACCCCACTCTTTACCAATTGGACCGTGTAAGAACACTTTCTTGTTGATAACTGGAATGTAGACAACTGGGAAACAAGAGATGAAACCACCAACAACTGACCAGAACAGGAATTGATTAGACCACAAATCTCTAAACACTTGAGTGTATGGGGTATCGGTCTCTGGTTTCATGGCAAAGAGAGAACGTCTCATATCAATCACTTCCCAAGCAAGAACCAAAGCTCCCCAGGTCATAGTTCCAAATGTACAAGAACGGGCACGGAAGACCCAGTCACAGACACTCGTGGCACTAGTGCTGTTACAATCATAGCCAAAGTTACCATCACCCCAAGCGTACATAACGATAACAAAGGCAGCCAGACACGCAATCGCCAACATGATACCATAAGCAACCAAGTCCACAATCATTTCCCAAGAGAAAACGGATTCATTAGCAGGTTTTGGATCTCTCTCCATGACATCTGGTTGGGCAGCCTCAACACCAAGACCCATGGCTGGGAAACACGATGTAATAACAATAATCCACAGCACTTCAACTGGGGACAACGGGAAGACAGAGACTCCGTTCTCGTCTTTGAACACCAAACCAATCATCAAGAACAAAGCCTGACAGAAATTCTCAGCAAGTAACTGAAGAACAAACTTCTGAATGTTGTCGTTCATTCTTCTACCTTCCTCAATACCATTCATGATGGAGGCAAAGTTATCATCACTGAGAACAATATCAGACGCATCCTTAGCAACATCTGAACCTGCAATACCCATAGCAATACCAACATCAGCCTTTTTCAAAGAAGGCGAGTCATTAACACCATCACCAGTCATGGCACAGAATTTCTTACGACGATGAAGCGCATCAATCATACGCACTTTAGTCTTTGGAGAACAACGAGCAATAACCAACGGCAGGACTGGAAGTTGATCAATTTCGTCTTCAGACAAATCATCAAATTGCTTAGCAGTCATAACCATAGCATCAACAACATCCTGAGCGTAGTGGTACAAGTTGTGTGGTAAGATACCAACTTCCTGTGCAATAGCTCTGGCAGTACCTGGGTGATCACCAGTCAACATATGAACATTAATACCAGCCTTGTGACACTTTTTGACAGCACCACGAGATTCAAGACGTGGAGGATCGTAGATACCAACCAAACCAAGGAAAGTGAGTTGTTCTTCAACAGACTCACGTTGAGAAATGTCAAAATCAGATGGGACAACTCTGGAGGCAAATGCCAACACACGCAAACCTTCCGAGGACATAGTATTCATGTTTTCTTCAATCTTTGCAACGTCATCAGCAGTGAGCTCAGTCAATTCACCGTTAACATACCAGTTGATGCAAGTTTGGATAACACGTTCAACAGCACCCTTTGTGTAGATATATTTACTCTTTTCGTCGTTCTTCTTAGCGTAGATAGCAGACATCTTCTTCACAGACGAATCGAATGGGAACTCGGCGAGGTGCTTGTATTGGGCATCATCCCCCTCAGTGAATTGTTCTCTTGCATAGTTGTTTCTGTGGGCAAAGACTTGAATGGCAATCTCTGTTGGGTCACCGTGTGCTTTCCACTCACCTTGGTTGTCTTGGAAAACAGTTGCAATGTTTGCCAAAGTAGCAGTCTCAAGCCACTTGTCAAAGAGATCGTTTGGTTTGCACTCGTTCAAAACAGAATCTTTTTCATCTTCAGACTGTGACAAATCGTACGGAGAAAGTCCCTGGAATTTAACGGTTCCAAGTGTTGGGTTGAATGGCTCGTTGGCGTCAATGACTTGATAAGTTCCGACAGATGGAATCCAGCATGACTTGACAATCATCTTACCTTGAGTCAAAGTACCAGTCTTATCAGAACAGATATCGTTGATGGAGCCCAATGCTTCAAGAGAATCCAGCTTTCTAACAATAACGTGTTTACTCGACATAACCTTTGCACCAACAGACATGGTGATTGTAAGCACAACAACCAATGAGGATGGAATCATGGAGACAGCAACACAGATAGCGTAGATTGCAATTTCATTCGTGACACGGAATTCCTGTGTAGCCATGACGATGATCGCAAAGATAACCGCAATGATGAAGAGAAGAATGGCCAATTTGGACAACTTTCTAGAGAGAGGAGTACCAACTGTGGTACCCAAGAAAGATCCAATACCGTGCTTGGTCAACTGCCACAAGTTCTGCAAAGTAGAGGTTTCCTCATCACCTTTCAATGATCTCTTTGAGTTTTTCAATGACTGGGCAATCTCACCAATCTCAGTGTTCAAACCAGTCTTGACAACGATACCAGTAGCACGACCTTTAGTGACAATGGAGGAGGAGAATGCCATGTTTAGACGGTCACCAACTCCAACTACATCATCGTAGACAACGGTGTGGTCCTTAACCACTGGCAAGGACTCACCGGTGAGCAGGGCCTCATCGGTCTCAAAGTTCAAGGAATCGATAATTCTGAAATCAGCTGGGACCGTATCACCAACTTTAACTTCTACAATGTCACCTGGGACAACGTACTTGGTTGGGATGGTGGCCAATTCACCATCTCTATATGCCTTTGCAGTAGGCGAAGAGAGTGACTTTAGCGAGTTCATGGTCTTGGAGGCCTTGTACTCTTGGAATGAGCCGATGGACACATTGATGAAAACGACAAAGGCAATGACACCACCAGAGATCCAATCCTGAATACCCAGACAAATGGCCATGGAGATAATAAGCACAAGAATCATGGCGTTGAAAGACTGATGGATGATAATACTAGCAAGCGAGATCTTCTGATCATCACCAAGAGTATTTTCGCCATACTGCTTAAGCAACTCTTCCGCTCTGCGCGTTGTTAATCCTTCCTGGACATCTGTGTTGTAGAGTTCCTCCACCTGTTTCAGGGGCATACGGTAGTGGTCCAACCCCCATAGCTGTGATCCGATAGAGGAAGTATCGGTATTTTTCGTCATAACGGTTTGATTTCTGTTCAACTTGTCATCTTCTAGTTGAGCAGACATCCTGTAATGTTTGTCCTTTTTTAAAGGTTTACTTAGTTGAGGAGACAAACGTTAATGGTTGGCTTCTAAAAGGTGGGCAGCCCTTGGCCTTTTTATAATTTTGTCTCAACCATCCATGTCCACTTGGCAAAAGGCATGATCACAAATCATGTCCTTCAAATGGTTGTATCGTAACGTACAAAACTTGTTCGTTGTGTTAATTTTGTCTTGGCCCCAAAGGAACTGCATATGCTGAGCTGCAGGCAGCAAACATATTAACGGAATTAGAGTTTGAACTTACTTTTGTGACAAAGTTGCAATTCGAAGTCGAGAGGAGAAAAAGAAAAAGGATGCCAAAACGCGAACTTTTCAACCAATATTGTGATGTAATATAGAGTGGCTGAAAGAGATTAATACACCACGTCATGACATTTCAACTGCGCCGGTGTTGTAACTCAGTTGGTGTTACTATGACGTATAAGTCAGATGGTGAATTACACAGGGCCAAATCTGAGTTGTATATACAGCCATGACTCTAATGGAGACATGTGAAATCGACTAAACTATAATACTCAACGGGGTTTCAGATCACCTTTGGAATCGTCTTCAAAAGCTGCCAGGAGACAAACAACCATAACGCTGCACATGCGATTTAGTGCAACAATGTTGGATGACCGCGTCACATCAATTGCTCAGCGCTTTGAATTAAGTCACAAGGACATGAGATTCTTTATCCAGGATGCTTGATTGGAACGGTTGAAGTGATGCTGTTTCCAATTGACTTGTTTAGTCCTGTTTCCTATACATTTCCTTGATTGAAAAACACTAGCCTCATACGCTCCACTACTGACAAGAAAAGAAGACTGTTGGTGCAGGAAAACGTGTCGATCAATTTCATGCACGTGACCCCTCCTGTGTCCCCTCCTGTGTCCCGTTGGGAAAGATAACGTTTCTTTTTGTTTCTTCTCACTCTAAAAGTTACAGAAAATGTTCCAAAAACAGTAAAGTGGGGCGAAAAAGTATGGGAAATTAGATCAGACCGCGGAAATGATTTTTTCGGGACATTTGCTGCAAGGTCGTGGGTTTACTCAGATGCCGGCTTTTCTCCCAGACAATTTACGAGCTGTGTGGGCTGTTCTGCTATGACGAAATGACTAGAGTAGTAAATTTAGTACATCCGACGACAACTAGTCTCATTATTTTGATAAAAGTTAGCTATCACAAATGTTTAGTTGATTCATCAAACGGTGTACTATTTTCCGCTATCACATGTGCCGTAGATTGGCCACGGGTCCAGCTTCTTTCTCGGCATGTCCCAGGAATCATAGACATATTTGTCTTGACCATGTGTGCTGTGGCTTGTCGCCTCTGGGCATTTTATATGGGTTAACTGTACCGTGGGTATAATTATTTCAACGGTGGCACTGTGTACAAGAATGCCTAGCAAAACTAGAGGGAAAGGAAGTGTCCCAGTACACATCGATCCGAGTCATCCTTACAACGTTCACTTTGTAATTGCGATTTCCAATTCAACCACTGGTTTATCAATGGTATCGTAGGACGTGGGATCCCAACTTTTTATACGGCTGATGATGATGTGCTCGCAAGTGTGATAGAAAACGCTATCAATCATACGCAGATCATCTACATATCTCTACTTGCTGTCCTGATTGCTAAAATGACCCTATGATCTGCGAATTTACATTTATCATTTGAGGTGGACGAAACGACTGCGCTATTCCGTCTGTCACTATTTCATGAACGCCGTTAACGAAGTTTGTGAGAACATCATTCTGTTCTAGATATATGGATCCACATAAAAATGCATCAATCTCAACACTGTTGTTCGATTGTGTGCATGATAATGTTCCATAACCTGATATTCTAAAGTTGTCATTGCAATGTGGTAATTAGAACTACCCGAAGCGCAACCTGAAACCACCAACAGTTTGTTTCGGATCCATACATCAACAATTCGCAAAACGAAGCAGCCTACTTGTCCTAGCCAAGCAATCTATCGCTCAAGAACAATTCCGTGGATAAGAACCCTAAAATAGCCGACTAAAGTCTGGATTCAGAAACATTTGCTTCGCACTAGGAGATTGTGCTAGTACCCGGAGCACTTCAATCGGGCCAAGATTCTAAGTTCAGGCGTTTGGTATAAAAGACAGCTTAAGTCGAGTTCACGGGCTTCTGAAGTTCGAACCCATGAGCATAAGAGACATTTGTCTTATTGAATAATCTACAAGCACCAAATTGTGATGATTCAAATCAAATATAATAATGGGCATACTATGTAGTGGTGATGTTTTCTTTGTGCTTTTGATACACATTTGAGGATGGAATACTTTCAACTTGCTTTGTTTCCTTTTCCTCCTTCTTCTTTTGGTTTGGTTATCTTGATGTTCATAAATATCTTTAGTTAAAAAATGATCCAATGGAACACACATTCATTCAGAAAGTTTCTTCTCCTTTTTCTTGTCATCTTCCAGAAGCTCTCTGTCCAAGTCCAAGTTCTCCTGGATGTTCCACAACTCGCCATAGAGACTACCCTCTTTCTTCAAGAGAGACTGGTGATCACCTTCCTCCTTAACTTCACCCTTCTCTAAAACAATGATCTTATCGCTATCAGCTATAGTTCTCAATCTATGGGCAATGGAGACATTGGTGTTACCGGTGTTCTTGAAAACACCGCGTATCGTTCTCAACAGACTTTGTTCGGTGTGGGTATCAAGGGCACTTGTAGCTTCGTCGAAAAACGTGATTGGCGATTTCTTCAACAACACTCTGGCAATGGCAAGTCTTTGTTTTTCACCTCCAGATATCATCATACCACGTTCACCTACAATGGTTTGTAAACCATCAGGTAAATCGTTAACCAATCTATCCAATTTGGCCTCAGATATGACACGGTTAACTTCTTCGTCACTTGATTCCAAATTACCATAGCGCACATTTTCGAGAATTGTGTCATTGAACAAAGGTGTATCCTGCGGAACAACACCAATAGCACGTCTCAAAGATTCCAAATCGACATCACGGATATCTTGACCGTCAATAAGGATCCGACCGGACTGGATATCGTAGAATCTGAAAACAAGACGGAGAATGGTAGACTTACCACTGCCAGAAGGGCCAACAATGGCAACCTTCTCACCACCTGGTATGACAAACGAACAGTTATTCAAAATTGGACGTTGTGGGTGATATCCAAACGTGACGTTTTCGAATCTGATTTCTCCTTTCTTCAACATCAAAGGTGGCGCATTTGGTTTACTCGTGATGAGCACTTGATTCTTCTGCAATTGGAACAGAGTCTCCATGTCCAACAATGACTGTTTCAACTCCCTGTAAACAGAGCCCAAAAAGTTCAAAGGCACTGACAGTTGGAACACCAACTGGTTAATCAACACCAAGTCACCAACCGTTAAGGAACCTGAAGCAACACCATCAGCAGCCATATACATCATTGCTGTCAACGCTGACGTGAAGATCAAGTTTTGGCCAGAGTTCAGGAAAGCAAGAGAAGTGGCAATTTTAATGGAGAAGTCCTGGTATTTTTGCAGAGCCATGTCGTACTTCTTTGCCTGATAAGCCTCGTTGTTGAAATACTTGACACTTTCAAAGTTAATCAAGGAATCAAGTGCAACGCTTGCAGCCTTATTGTCGGCGTTGTTTGCTCTTCTTCTGAATCCAGTTCTCCAAGCAGTTGTTCTGATGGTGAATATACTGTATGCCAACATGGTGAGTAGAGTAACAGCAGCAAAGTTCATACCATAGTTATACGTCAAGATACCAGACACAACAGAGATTTCAAAAGTAATCGGCAGGATATGGAACACCATGGCAGTTAACACATAGCTAATACCCTTTGTACCACGGTCGATTGCTCTTGTTAACCCACCTGTCTGTCTGCTCAAGTGGAATCCCAAATCCAAGTTGAGCAAATGTCTAAACGTATTATGTGCCACTTTTCTGATTGCACTCTGAGAAACAGTTGCGAAGATGGCATTTCTCAGCTCTCCAAAGAGCACTGCACCGAATCTTGCACCACCGTACGCTAAGATTGTACCCCCGATGATTGTAGACACCAAGCCAACCTCGTTGGTCCAGTCGATATTCATACCGTCAATGATAGACTTGAAGTAGAACGGCACCTGAACGTTGAGCAACTTTGCAAGCACAAGGAAAGACAGCGCCACAACAACACGCACTTTGAACCCAAAGTTATTCTTTGGCCATAGGTACGACATCAAGTGTCTTATGATCTTCCACTGGGATAAGCGCGGGTGCTGCTTTGGACCGTTCGGAAGCGCGTTATCACTTGAAGCCTTTAACAATGGTCTTGACGTGTGTAGTTGTCGCTGGCAGTGTGATTTGACGGGCTGGGTTGGCAATCTCAAAGAATGCACATTAAACACCTTCAACTGGAATAAGTGTGGCTTTGTGGATAACAGCCTCTTTGAGCTTGTGCCTATTGGAGACCTCAATTGTCTCAGTGCTAAGGTGAGATGAGATACACCGCAGTTGAGCCTCATTTCACACAGCTTTTTCCAACTGAGTCCCTTGATTGAGAGAAGGATCTAGCAGACGACAAAGATTATGGCTGTTTATTGGCGGGTTTTTTCCCATGAGATTTCCACACGCTTCTGTGCTGTGGGTTTTTGTTGCCGATCGCGGAATTAGAACATCTGTGTTTGCTTGTTGCTATGGGAACAGCTCTACATCTAAGTCGTATAAAGCTATTTGGTGCTATCATGCGATGAATTGATAGTTGATGTGTTCTACAGTGCGCAATGTAATCTCATTAGATCGTTTATGTTGAACTGCATGTTTCATCGTTATGTGTGATTCAATGTGGAACAAGAGCATGGGGTCAACAGTCGCCGAGCATGGGGACTTATGTCTACGTCCAATGTATGTGGAAAGAACTAATCTCACTTCCAGAACCACCAGCCTCTATTCTGTCTTTGTTCCAGTGCCAGTTCCTTTTCTTGTAATTGCACAAGTTTCGTCTCCAGTTCCTTGAGTTTCTCATCCTTCTCGATGTCCACGGCGTAGTTCGTCAATCCGACACCCAATGCTACCAATGTTAACCCAGCAAACAGTCCTCCAAGTACCAGAGCAGCAAATGTCCGCTGTGGCTTAGGAGAGCGGGGACCCCACTCACCGAAATATATATAGTACAAGGCCCGTTGTTCGTCTCTTGTGAGGTCTTGCCATGGCTGTGCCAGTCTCTCGTTGAGATAGTCTAGTACGTCCAATTGATCCCCTTCTTTCATCTTAGCCCATCGGTGTTCGATGCCCTTTAGGTCGGGAGATGCATTGGACGTTGTTGAGAGTCTAGCGTGTCTGATACACGGAAAGCTCTTAAGTGACACGTTAACGGTTTTGATACTTCTAATCATTGACATACTTCAAGCTGGAGGGTTCCAATTGCAATTGTCCACACAACCGTGCTTAGATTCCCCTTCACACAACATTTACACCTCTTTACCAACTATTTTTTTTTTCGCTTCCGTTCGTCTTTCCCCATCGCCAACGTTTCGCTACAACTTCCACGTAAAATTTGAGGTGTCATCTCAACGTGTGAGTTCCTCACTGTGATTGGCCAAACAGGTCATCATATCCACCACCCACCCAGCAAGTTGATCACTTTACTTAACCATAGAACCATAAGCTTCTTTTCCTCGCCTTCTCTTGTTGAAATAGACGCACCTGCAAACTTGTATTACCCGATTTGGTAGTCAATAACGCACCTCGCTCCCCACAAATTCATCCGTACACCACGCAAAAGGCCAGGTATCCCTGCACCAAACAGCAGATCCAATTTTGACACCACAGCATAGAAGCGTCATTCATCTGGGATAACATCAATCAACAACTGAATATGTCGCTTACTGTGAGTACAATGGTCACAAGATGGTAGATGGGTACTGAAATGTCTGCTAACAATCCTTGGTAGACTGAATTTAACAATGCTGGGGAACCATGGTCTGCGCCGGTTAAGACCACGAGTAATGGGTTCCTGTCCTTAAACATGATCATTTTCTGTGAGTTATAAGCTATTGGTCAACTGTTTAATAATATGACTAACACATACGTTTTCGTCTCTGCTATAGCCTTGGTGTTCCTTTGTTTGGCAACAGTTGATGATAAGCATACAAGAGCTGGATCCATCAAATACGTTATTTTCAGCGCCCTAGCAGCTTTGTCCATTGGGTAGGTTCTTGATGTGTCAACACAGTATAAAGCACGGATATACTAACACACCATTAACAGATTTGGTACAATTACGCTCGCTGACTATGTTGGTGTGTATGTTTGAATCAAGGTTATATCTCTTTTATGTAAAAAAAAGGCAATGTATATGAGTTAGTCAATTCCTAAATCCTTCTTCGTTAGAATTAGAGAGTCCAGTTCTTCGCTCTCATTAAGGCTTGAAATCAGCGCCTTAACTTCTTCAATGCGTGAGCTCAACAATGATTCTCTGGTCTTTCCAAGACTTTTCAGGATCTCACCGTTTAGCCTATTGCATAGTTTCAAAACTTCCTCGTTGCTTAACAGATACCCAAATTCACTTTCTGAAGGGTCTTGGTAAGCAAGAAGCGAAAAGATATCGTTCAAATGGTCTAATTGTTTGCTGGACTCAGACGAGAGATTTGCGGATAGACTGTGTCCAAACTTAATTGCCTCGTCAATCTTGGACTCTTTGATCAGTTGGATCAATTTTTGACATTGTAATTCAAACAGTATAGAGCCATCTTCTTCAAACACAGAGGGGAACTTCATTCTTGTTAAACTGATAGCCTCATCCAGCTGTCCCTTAATCAAGTAATTCCGAATCTGCTGGCGTATCTGTAAAACCTCGGTGTCTATAGGATCACCAGCCACATTGGTGATCCCAATTTCCTTATCGTCATCAGATATCTCCTCTGCGAAGGCTTTACATACGTCAACATATCCCAGATAATCAAAGTATGAAGCCACCAGCGCTCTTGCATCATAAAAGATGGCATCCTCCGTGTCTGCTGTATAAAGATCAAGTGAACTTGGGTTGTTTGATAACGTTCCAGTAGAAGCATTCATATTGACATCCTCATCTTCGTCTGTTTTCGTTGCGAGGTTCATTATTTTTGCCTTCAACTTCCTTCCCACTTGAGAAACATAACCTTCGATGTTATATGCAAAATCGCTTTGGCCAAAGTTTGTCATTATGGCGTTGTCGTCCTTCATACCAATCACCGCTACTAACGGCGAATATACGTCCTTAAATGCGGTGCCCAGATGAACACCATTCTTGGTATAGAAAATAGTCTTGTTAGTGAAGTTAACACCGCATCCAATGACATCGTTAATACCAAATGGTTTGTTATACTTTTCGCTCAAGGTGTGGTTGGCATAGACGTTACCATCTGCACCGTGGAATCCATAAGTACCATTCTCCAATCCCGGGGCTTTTGAAATGTTTGATAATTCTCCAGCATTCATGAATCCCAAAGAGATGTCGCAAGCTTTTTCATAGTTTTTGCTCGATGCATTCAATACCCTTATCTCATAGTAGAAGACACCACAGTTTATAGGAATAACAGCATTACCCTTTGCACATTTCACATCATAGTGCCTTTGGGCGGGCTGTGATTGTCTGAAAGCAAATTTGACATTCAACCCATTCTGCGAAAGAGCGAGCGGTGAGTTGGGGCTTGTGACCCACTTAGTTGGTAGTGGATAGTTCTTTCCAATGGATCCCTTAGAACGCTTCTTAGCATCACCATTCACGTTATCTGAACCATCTTCATGCTCCTCACCGTCAAAATCGTTAGGGTTTCGACTCACAGACACTGAATCCTCCTCAGCAAAGTCCCCAAGGTCAGCCATTTCCTCATCGTAATGAACGCTTTGAATGATATTTCTACTGGAGTTTGCAGAAGTCTCCTCCTGATTCTGGCCACCTCTGTTCATGGCATGTTCCAATATATCACCACTATCACTTATAGTCTGTACAAACTGATCATTATAGTCTGTGAACCGCCCTGGAAGGCTACCCATCACACCACTCGTCGACAGTTCTGTCAACCTGACAACTTTCTCTGTCTCTTTAGACTCGTTTGACATTGACTCCTGTAGCCTTTCACCAAAGGTGGTCAACAGCAAATAAGGGGGAACCGACATCTCATCACACGACATTTGCTTCACTTTATGGTCCGTGCAATAGAAACAAATGAACAGTCAATCACTTCCACTGCTTTGTTTCTTAAACAACTCTGTAGTGTCCTGTTGGCTGTGCTTATCACAAAGCTTCTGGGCCTCATACTTTGGGGAAGAATGGCTCAGATTGAATGAAATCCGGCTCGCAGTCACGAGGCATCTATTTCCGGCCGTCTGAAAAATCTTATAAGCGAGCCAAAAAAAAATCTTCCCCGCCAGGAGTCGAACCTGGAATCTTCTGGTTTCAGAAGTAACCACTGAATCGTAGCCAGACGCCGTGACCATTGGGCCACGAGGAACAGATTTCGATTTGATTTGAATGTTCTGTTCGCCTCATACAGTTGTGACTTATCTGACGAGTCGTGCATGAAACAATTCATATACATAATGGCAACTTCAAATGTGAAGAGAATTAGTTGAGCGGAAGGTACTTCAAGAGAACTCTACTTCCACCCTTGGATGCTGATGCAATGAACGTAGACATGGGTAAGTGCCTCACTGTGCATTCTTCCTTAACACGGACTAACATTTCAACAGAGGAAAGACAGCAGGACATGTGTCCGATCTGCAAGACAGATAGATACTTGTCACCGGATATGAAGTTTTTGGTGAACCCGGAGTGCTATCATAAGATGTGTGAATCATGCGTGGATCGTATCTTTGCCATGGGTCCTGCACCTTGTCCGTATCCAAAGTGTGGTAAGACCTTGAGAAAGAATAAGTTCAAGACTCAGATATTTGACAACATTGAAGTCGAGAGGGAAGTTGATGTCAGGAAAAGGGTGTCTAGAGTGTTCAACAAAGTCCGAGAGGATTTCGATACACTGGACGACTATAACAAATACCTCGAGGAGCTGGAAGATATAGTATTTAACATCGTGAATGGAGTTGATGTTGAAGCAACTGAGCAGAAATTGAAAGAGTATGAGGAGAGCAATAAGCCAAATATTGAGGAGAATAATGCAAAGAGGCAAAAAGAACTTGAAGAGTTCAAAGAACAAGAACAACGCAAGCACGATTTACGGATGAAGAAGAACCTTATTGAAAGACAGATTGAACAGGAAGCTAGAGAAATGAAGGAACTCGAAAAAAAGGAAATCATAAACACTTTGGCCTCTGGGGACGGTACGCAGGATGCAACAAAGGCAGTGTCCCAGGTGAGGAAGTCGATGTTGAAGAGATCATCGGCTCGTCGTAAGCAACTGGACGAGATCATGCAAGCGCTCAATTCATCCCGTCAAGCTAAAGGCGAGGATAAGAAGCATAACGTTCCATTTACACCATTCAATGGAGATCGTACTTCGCAACACAACTTTGATATACACGACTCATACTACGATCCGTTCTTGGATGAACTCAAGAGCAAAAAAGAGTATATTGCGTCAGGGTTTGAAGTACATGCGGTTTATGACCGTGTATTAACGGAGGCATTTACAGGACTAGGATGTTACATTGAGCAAGAGAAAAAAGAACTGAATGACGCCATTGTATAAAGTGTCGATACATCGCAAATATATCACAGTCCGCGTAGCTGAATGGCTGCTACTATCTGATGACTTAAAACTGTAAGATCTTCTGATTTCAACTTGTAGTTCTTCGATATAATACTGTTAGTACATATGTGTGTGATGGGGGGGGAAATGGAGTACTTACTTTCTTAATGGTCTTTAAGATTGCACTTGATTTTAGATCCTCATCTGTAATATCGACCTCTTCACCTTCAACAACACTCAAGTCAAATTCTTCCTGACTGTTTGAGTCTACGATCTTTATCACGATCAAGTCCGTGGAGTCATCTTGTATTCCAAATCTTCTAAGCGCATCCATGATGTTTTGGGTTGGGCTTAGACTGAAGATGACCTCGGAGTGTATTGTCTTGGTTCTGATCTTATCCTGTGTATGGTCCAAAAGTGCTCTATAAACTGCGGATAAGAGCTGTTCCTCAGAGAGTACTGTCTGCGCATTGATGAAAGAAAAGTCATAACGTTTATCACCTTTGATCAAGTTCTGTTTGATCTCTTTACTGTTTGTAACATTCTTAAACTTGAACAAGTGCACTGTGAACTGTGGGAATTGTGGTAAAACTGTCTTAATGCTCATTGTTAACACGGTGATGAGGCCCTTTTCGAATAGGTTGTTTGAAAGCTTTGCACAGGTACGGAAATTTTGTTTTCGCTCCTATACAAAGCAGCAACACCGCAACAAGGTCAGCCTCTACGATCAAAATTACTCAACTACACGGAGAAATTTCTCAACACTTCCATTGGTGCTTGTTGTTGTAATATATAATACAAACATCTATGACCTTCTTGAAGAATAAGTAGCGTTTGTTCTACCAGGGTACGCACTGCTTCTGGGAGGCTTCGGAGGAGGCGCATAGATATTGGTACTGTAAGATGGATTTGGTGACACTGGTCTCTGTGGAAGCTGTGGTGCTGCGGGTTCCTGAGGCCAGCTTGGAGATGCTGGTCGTGGTGGATAGCTTGGGGCATTCCAGTTCTGCTGTTGCATCTGTATAGGTGTGTGAGGAGTGAGATACGTGGGGCTTTGAGCATTGTAGCCGAGACCTGGGTGTGGTGCTGCTGGTCTGGTGTACTCACTGGACAATGGCACAGGGATGCTTTGTCTCTGATATCCGCTCGATGGTAGAGGAGAAGGAGGCGTCGTAGAGGGCCGTGGAGGGAGTCTTGGTGATTGCGGCGCGAGTTGAGGAGACGGGTGTGGGTCTATCTCTGAATAAGCCGGTGGTGGCACCTCTGGTGGTGAATCATCCACGTTCAATGATGTATCAATGCTTATCTGTGGGACGTCAGGTCGCTGTGTTGGTCTGGGACCGGCTTGAGGTGCGGAGTTGGTAGTGGTGCCTGTGTTTGAAGCACTTGTGCTCGATGCTGGCTGGTAGTCATTCAAAGAGTTCCTCAGTTCCTGCTGAAACTCCTCCTCTATATTCTGGGCAAAGGGGTTATTGGACGACATCTCCAGTCAAACAACACACGCTGATGGACAGTTATACCCTAAACGCCGTAATCGAACAGAGCTGGTTACGAAGTAAATACCCGTGTCGTGAAGTAGGTGTATACATTGAAAGCAGTGCTCATAATACCTACCCATTATAGTATATTTCCGTTTTCGGATATTAAGCTCCTTTTTGTGTGTGTTTTTGTGGTTTCTGCCCGCTTTCGAAAAAGGTTGAAAAAGTTTTGAAAACATCGCCGGCTAACAACACTGAAACGTTGAGCACAGCCATAGTGTTTGACCATGTTGACGTTTCCTATCAAATCACAGATCGCTACGCTCTCAAGAGCCGTTAATGGTTCAACCAATACGAAATATCTCATAAGCTCCTTACCATTGCAATTTGCCCGTGGTAAGCGTACCAAAAGAACCGTCACAGTCAGTGCCGGGACGCAAAGAATCATCACACAGCTCTCTGTCATCTCAGCTAGAAAGAAAGTACCACGTGTTCTCAAACTAAGCAACGAAGATCTGATCAGACATGACACTGTGCAGAGAGCATGGACTCTTTTCCAACGTGAAAAGAGACAACAGCAAGATGAACAACTGTCGAAGCAGTACGATTCCATCATCAATGCTTTAGAGGACTTGAAGGCGGTTGCTCCAGAGCTTTACGCGGTAGCAAACAAGAAGGAGAAGGGTAAGAGATTCCCACTGGAGGCTAGAATTCCAGTGGACTACCCTCCAAACAAAATATGGTACTACGACGTTGCTAAGGACGAGTCCAAATGATCACATAGGTTTTACTTGTAAATAATGGATACATATTACTCTTTTCTTCCACTTGGGACATAGCCTGAAACTACCAGAGCCTTTGTAGCCATGATGTTTGTGCACCTTTTCTCTCAATGTTTGGCATGCAAAGCCAAGTGGCCATCATTCCTAAGTAACATGCAAGCACAATAGGATGTAAGATATACGTTCCCGTAAACTCACTGCCCATACCCACGGCAAACGGGACAGCAGAACCACCCGAAGATCCAAACGCAGTTCCAAGAGTCATTGAGCAGAATCTGATCTTTCTTGGGAGGATTCTCGTGATCAACGAGATCATAAGTGGATAAATCGGGCCTATCAAAAGCCCAATAAAGGATAGGCATACGCCAGCAGCGATGGTATTTGGAATAAACCAAACGCAAAAGTCCAAGATCATGATCAAGATCATCAAGACAACAATGGCTCTTCTCACGCTAAACATACGCGATAGAATGGTCGTAAGGACAAATCTCCCAATCATAACACCTCCCCAGAAACCGGATGCAATGTATCCAGTACTTTCTGGGTTGCCATGTCTGTAATCCAGTAGGAAAGTCACTGTCCATCCACCAAGTGATACTTCTGAGCCTTGGTAGAAAAAAATGAAAAAGCATACAAGCCAAGTTCTATAATCTTTGAAGGCTGCTTTAAAATCATGTTTCTGTTCTGGCTTTTTAGGCTCTTCATTAGTAATTTCCTGAACATCATCCTTAACGGTCTCAAGTGGAATAGATTCATCTTGTGGACTCGAAGAAGGTGCGTTAGAAGGTTCCAGCTCAACAGTTTCCCATTTCTTCAAGTCTTCATGACAATTATTGAAGGCCCAAGGTGTGAAGACCACATTTAGACATGCTAATGCTAAGGGTATGAAATAGAAAAAGTGCCATTTGATGTGATGGTTCACCATCGCTGTACCGATCAGTGGTGCTATGAATGCACCTAGGCCATAGGTACCATGGAATATACCGAGATAATGTGCACCGTTCAGTAGCTTCGCCAAGAAGATATTGAACTGTGATAATCCGATAGCACCACCTAGTCCACCGCAAAAAAACCCAATAACAATCACTGGGAATAGCGTTCCAGATGATGCTAAGCTGTACATTATGATAAACCCAGCAACGCTCAATGTCAAAGATTTCTGCATCCCAAGTTTAGAATCGATCATATGGGCCGTGAACGCAATGATAATGTAACCGATTGCATTTCCCAGCCAAATCAACGAGACAACTGCATAAGAGATCCCATAGTATGTCTCCATGTATGGTAAGATCGCACCCAACACACCATCCGTCAGTCCCGTTGTAAAGACCCAGACGCAACCAGCAATCACCCTGTACAAGTTCTTTGGTGGGTTTCTTATCGACATAATGTCCAAATCATGGGGAAGTGGCTCGCCATATTCCACAAGTTTTGTCAATGTTGTTGCAGTCTCATGACGAACGTTATCAGGTCTCTGTTGGGAGGATGAACCAATTGAGAAGTTTGGCTCTGCCAGTTCAACAGCTGGGGTTGTCGTCAATGACTCCTGAATCGTATCAGGAATGGCAGAAGGTAAATCTTTGAATGTTAAGCCTGCTCTTGGGACCAGAGAAGATCTTCTTCTAGCAACGGTTTGAGGCTCTGTTATCTCCTCCAGCTCCTCGTTTACAACAACATTTTCTTCGCTCTTCTTGTCACTTTCACTCATCTTTGTTGTCCAATTGGTTATTGTAATATGCTATTGTCTTACAGTTTGAACATGTTGGTTTAAAAAAAACGTACATTAAAAAATTGGGACAACGGGGACAAACGTTGACAAGCGGTATAAAGTTTATCCCATGTTGCATATCCCCGACATCAATTTAACCGCTTATTTTTCCGAACTGTAAGTGTCTGGGGGCGTGTTGCCGCTTATTAAAGTCTCTGGACTAGTCCAATGAACTTTAAATAGATGGTCTTGTTCTAAATTTATCCGACCTTTACGGTATCAAACAAGCCCTTAACGTATTCGTTCTCTTTGATTACTTGCTGCCATTCTTCTTGTGTTATTGTCGTTATAGATAGCAGCAGTTTTGTTGCGATGATGACCTTCTTCTTCGTATGGGAAGTTTTTGCCCTTCTCCAAGCCATCAAACATATGGCAAAGATATCATAGCGATGATTTGGAAGTCTCATCCAACAGTTCTGCTCAATCGCTATAACACAATTCACAGTGTTGCAGAAGAGCTCCTCATCCATGTCAATAAATGGATCCGACACAACAGTGCCGATCATATAAATCAATCTTGGTAACACCTTTAACGTTGAATCTCCCAATTTTGATATTACCGTTGTAATATGGCACATAATCACTCTAAGTGTCTGGAAGTTATCACGGACAGTATTGAACGAGCTTAACAGTCCGCTGTTGAGAAGTTCAATCAGATATTTGTTTCTCTCTTTAGTGTTTTCGAATAGTTTGAACATCGTTGGATATGACTTTTTGAGTATTTCCACTGACAAATCAGTTGGAGTGGATGGTGGTAGATACGACAACAGAGGTCTGACCGCATCGTAGAATATGGATAGCACCCCTGTGGTTTCTAAATAGCTCGGTTCAATGGTGTCAAGCAGAACAGATAGGAGCTCAACACCCTTTAGCTTGATAAGACCTTCGTGGTCATCCAAAATGTTCAATATTGTTGGCGCAATTAACCACCAATTATCTCTTATTCCTTGCGCATCATTATGTGAGAGCCAGAGTACGAAATGCGATATTGAGCCAATACGAGTCTCCTTCCACTGATCTCGTCCATCTGTGATGAACCCCAACTTTGGTTTGAGCCCCTTGAATTGATTTATCTTCTTATATCCTGCTTTAGAAACCCTTGTTGTCTGCAATAGCTTGAAATCTTGAGTTATCGAGTCTCTCAATAAGGTCCAGTCATTTGGTGTTATCTTCAAGCGGTTGATGATTTCAAGGCACACCCTCACACTGGCCTCATCACACCAAGGTGAAGTCGTGCAGAAGCAACCAACCGAGCTCAGAATTGTATACGTGTCGTAGCCATCATCATCCTGTAGAAGCTTTTGTATCTCAACTAATGCCTTTGAAGCATCTGCTTTGAACCTCGTCTGTGTTTCATACTGCGGCAGCGTCTTTTCGTAGTCATCCACATACCAAATCCATTGAATGTGAGGTAGCTTAATCGTCTCAAGCTGTGATTGTAGTGTTGTCATTGCTCCTTCGCCGTCTTTCCACCCTCGAGGTTGTGTCCTATGTCGAACAGGTTTGTTGATGTTTGATGTGTGGTGAAAAAGGTTGAAAAAAACACCGGGACCTCATCACTCAAACATCAACAACCCGTTTAAAAAAATTCGGAAGGGATAGGATACCGGAAGAACCAAGATGATAACCAAAGAGGTAGAGGATGTACGAATCAAACATGGTGATGTTATTGATGAGAATGTCTTCATTGGACTTACCCTGGCAATACTAGCGCATAAGAACGTTGTTATCTCATCTGAGGATATCCATACTGCAACGTATGTCACTGGTTATATTCTCAACACCGTCTGGGGGCTACAAGCCACTGTGTTAAAGGCACACGCTGGAATCACGAGGGATGATCTTCTGAAGTTCTTTTTTGACGGCACAATTGGCGGCCATATGGGGTTTGTCTATGTGATTGAAGGTATAGATAAACTATCAAATCAACTTCAGCGGTTGATACTTGAGACGATGAAATCTAGGAAAATCGTCTATAATAATACCCCGTTACTAGCCAATGAGCTCAGAACCATCGTGGGCATCACTGGTGAGCCTCATGCACTTTATCCATTGCTCTCACAGGAGTTCTGGTTCCAGCAGAGGTGTGACTTGAAAATGGATATAAACGATGGACGATTCCCGACTTCAGCTACGCTAAACAGATCCAAAGTGACGCATTTCATCACATTGAGAAACAAATACTTGAACGTTACGATATCACCTGAAATGAAACGGTACATCTACGATATCGTCATACACGTACGATGTCATAGATGTGTTAAGAATGGGTTTCCTACAAGAGCTATCAAGGATCTGGAACTGCTCTGTCAATGCCTGTGCTTGATATTTGACAGGAACTATGTCATACCAACAATCGTCAAACTGGCGTGTCGGAAGCTGATACCCTTCAAGATTCAAATGGTGGATCCTTCTTTGGAGCCCACATTGCAGTACGGCAGTGACATCGATCTCGTCGCTGAAATGATGAAGCGAATGACCCCCAAGATGGTTGTTGAAGACGTTCTTAGGAAAGTAGGGCCACCTTTATAAACGTTTGTTCTGCCTGTGGAGACACAACCATTGTAGTGACAGCACTAGAGACTATGTATATCTCTATGGCCAGTGCTCATAACGCACTGTATCTAACGAAAAACAAAAACGTAAACAATAACCATAGAAACAGAACCCTATAAATATTAACTCAAGGCTGACAACAACATCATGGCTGATAAGGAAGTAAGAACCCTGTATTATATTCCCTGGATCATTTTACTAACGATCTGGTGAAGATCACGTTATTCCTCGTCGATGTTGGTGCCGAAATGGGTCAGATCACCTTCAATGGCGAAACTGATCTCGAGATCGGTTTGAAGTACGTCAGGAACGAGTTCATGACGAAAGTGAGTACGGGATTTCGACGTTGAACCAGTGAATTGCCACTAATAATGCATGGAAGATATTCAGAGAGAGGAAGACAGATGTGGTTTCACTAGTGACAGTGGAAGATGATAGTAAGTACTGTTTGCTTCTCTCGTGTCAATCGCTTCTGGTACTAATGAATGATAAGAAACGCTCAATGAAGCAGGTCAGATTGGTGTCTATGAACAACTGTCTGCACAAATGTAAGTCTTCGTTTCCCGCTATCCAGTCAAGATACTAATAACTGTTATAAAACAATAAAGGCCTCATTATGAGCATTTAGAATTGCTGTTCAGAGAGCCAACCTCTATTGAGGCATCTCAAGATACTGCAGGTATAATACGTGGTTTACTTTCATCTTTCCAATCGCTTGTGAAGTTTGTTGGGAAGAAGAAATATCAGAAGAACATTGTCGTTGTAACAAACTCCAAAACAGTTCCTGAATTGTCAGAAGACTTCCATGCTGGTGTGAGACAGATCATAGCTGATCAACAGATTAAGCTCAAAGTCATCGGTGTCGATTTCGACACTTCGACACAGGACCGACAATCTTTGCAGAACATGACTGCATGGTATACGTTGCTTGCTGGGCTCCCAGGCTGTTCCATCTGCAACGGTGAAGAAGTTTTGAAGGACATTTGCTCATCACCACCAAAACCTGTGCGTCCAGTAAAGGTATTCAAGGGTGACTTAAGGATAGGTGCCGATCTTTCTGACCCTGATTTCGACATAACAAACGATATCAGTTGTATCAATATTGGAGTTGAAGGTTACCCTGGTGTGAAAACTTCAAGGCCCCTTGGAAGGAAAACGTATGGAGTTGGAGAATATGGCCCAGAAAAGGTAACATATGTTACAGAATATATGATACGGCACTACTTTGATACAGATGGTAATTTTGACCATATCGATCCCAACAGGGAGGAGCTTGACGAACGTGAATATGAAGTTGAGATTGTTGATAAGGCGTCCTTAATCAAGGCGTACAAATACGGTACTTCTACGGTGGTGTTGCCAGAGGAGTTGGAAAGAGAGAGATTGTATACCACCTCACCGGGCCTAGACATTGTCAAGGTGATACCTGAAGACCATCTTCCAAGATCATATCTCTCAGATGAAACGGTCTTGGTGTTTGGCCAACAAAATATCACCAGTAATATGAAGGCATTGGCATCCATTGTAGATGCACTACATGAGTTAAAAGCTGTGGCCATAGCAAGATACGTTAAGAAGCAAAACGGGGAAGTACAGATGGTGGCATTGTTGCCTATCTATGTTACAAAGAAGCATACAAGGAAACGTAAGTTCGATGATGAAGACCACAATAGTACAAGAGCTTTGGCAATGTCAAGGTTACCATTCATGGAGGATGAGAAAATGGCTGTATTTCCAGATTTGACAAAGCAGGTGACGAGCTCTGGTAAAGCTATCAAAAGCAATCATAAGTTATTACCAAGTGCTGAAGCACAAGAACAAATGGATGCACTTGTTCGTGCTTTGGACATTGATCAATTGGGTATCGACGAAACTGATTTTCTTGGTGACAAAAGGGTGTTCAATCCATTGACGAATCCTGTTTCGTTATCTAATCAGGATGCATTGATCAAGAGGTCTGTGGGGAGTCGACGTGTTGATCTAGCACTAAAAGAAATCATCACTAGTGCAGTACGATCCAACACCAAATTGCAAGACTTTTGTAAAGGTGACGATGTTATTCCTCCAATTCATAAGTCAATTGCACTAGATATGGAACCTAATCCGAGATTGGCTGAGAGTGCAAGCCCAATTCTTGAAAGACTTGTTACCCTTTTAAACGTCTCAAAGGTGGATAAGACCACGTACACTAGAAGACGTAAGGCTCTTGACGAAATTCTACAAGAAGAGGAAGAAGATGGTTTATCCTTAGATGAGCTATTGAGTCGTGGTGTGCGCAAATAGTTGATCCAACCCTTGGGATGGATCGTAATCTAAGTTGTGGTCTAATAGAGTTGGTATATCCAATTTGCGGTAATCCTCTCCCAAGAACTTGTAGATCAATACTGTTTTCTCCATTGGAGTGAAATCTTTGGCGTAGTGGATTGCAATTGCTGCAACCATTGTATTTGCGCAGATATCCAAAGGTGCTGCCCCGAAACCTGTTCCTAAACCTGGTATAACCAAAGCATCCACTTTATTGGTCAGTACTGAAAGAGCATTCCAAGTCCAGTCGAAAAGAGACTTGTGGAACTCCTTTGAGGTTTCCCTGATCTTTTCTGGGACCCTCATTGTTGGTAAATGGATCAGTTGTCTACAATTCCATGATTCCAAAGCGATTGAACCCCTTATCATCTCATCATCGAAATGAATCACCGTTGGAGACCCCGGTGGCTTGTAGTACTGCAGTTTGTTCAGTACGTAGTTCTGGACAGTTTCTGAAGACGAATTGACTCCGACAAAGCAGTCTCTAATGGCCATGTCTATACCACCACCCATTAGACCAGCAGAATTCCCCGGCGTGACCACCACAGCTGTGGTTCCCGTAACCTGAAGCTCGCCTATATCCTTATTACACACCTCTAGGGATACAGATCTCCCCTGAAATTCGAGAGGACATTTCGCCTGAAGAAACTTCTTGATCTGTGTACTCCAATGGTGACACAGTACTGGTGATCTATCTATCAATATCACCCTCATCTGCCCCTCGTTACAAAGGAGCCGATAGAGACTCGAGACATAATGTTAGATCACGTACAAATCTGTACATGTGCCGGTGGTGTCTGGGTGTTGTTGTCCCCGAGATGACGACTGGTGCGAAGAGGGAAAAAAATTCAAGAGCTCATCGCCTCACTTCATGGGCCATAAATTTGGTATTAAACAAACCAGCAAAGATGGCTAAACTGGTTCATAACGTTCAGAAAAAGCAGCATAAGGAAAGAGGACAGCTGTCCTCAAGATCCAGATATGGTCTGCTTGAAAAGAAGAAAGATTACCAGCTTCGTGCGAGGGACTATCATAAGAAGCAGGCTACGCTGAAGTCGCTCAAGGCTAAGGCTAAAGAGAGAAATCCAGATGAGTATTACCATGCTATGGTCAACAAGAAGACCGACAGCAATGGTTTTCTGGTTTCTGAGAGGGACACGGAGGTACTGAGCACAGATCAGGTGAAGCTGTTAAAGACACAAGATGCTGCATACATCAAGACACTCAGATCGCAAGAGTTGAAGAAGATCAGTAAGCTTGAGAAGACATTACAGTTCAAAGCACAAGGTGAACACACTGTGTTTGTCGACACACCAGAGCAAAAGCAGAACTTTGATGCTGCAAAGCATTTCGGGACGAGCCGTAGACTGGTTCATGATAGAGAGAATAGGTTGAGATTAGAACAGCTACAAGGCCGAGTTGAACTAATACCTGAGTTGAACGAAGACTTGATGCCAAAGGAATCACTTGATAAAAAGAGAATAAAGAAATTTGCTCAATTACAGTCACACTTGGAAAGACAGAAGAAGCTTAAAGAGGTTGAGGAGAGAATGGATATGCAAAGAGAAGGTATGAAGAAGGGAAACAAAAAGAAAGTGGTGGATGCACTCGGTAGAACAGCATACAAGTTCAAGAGGGAGCGTAAACGTTAACGTGCTTCTTATAATAAAACCGTATAAATCTAAACATATAACGATGAGCTTTTAATATTTGATGCTCCATTTCTTCACAGTAGCGTCGTTACCACCACTGACAATCTCTGTAGATGAGATCCACTGAACTGTGTTGACACCATCCTTGTGTGCATTAAGGAACTTGATGTTCTTCATTGGCTTCTCCACTTGATAAATGATAATGTTTGTGTCTAAAGAGCCTGAAACAACATGGTTGTTATCCTCATTCCATTCGATACTGTTGATACGACCCGTGTGGAATGCCCATCTTGATGTGACGGTCTCTTTTGTTTCAATGTTATACAGCACAATCTTACCACTAACATCACCAACAGCGAGATAAATACCGTTTGGCGAAAAGGCAATACAAGATGGGGCAGAACGACCTGAAGGAAGATCAAACAATTTCGATCCATCCTTGGCCGAATATACACTGAGAGCATTGTTTTGGAATCCAACAGCAACGTAGTCAGCCGATGTTCCAATCGCCGTTGCGGTGGAGTTCAGCTTGGTGGTGAATTCCACAACGTCCTTTTTATAGGCAATGATAGCTTCTTCTGTTAACACCGTGGTGATTTCATCGTTTGAAGACACACCTTTAGGTTGGGATGGAATCTCAGCAACGAGTGAACTGTCCAAAGTTTGTAGCTTATCATCCCAACCAGTGGTGTAGATACTTCCTTGTGAGAAGGTAAAGCCAATGACAAGGTTCTCATGTGCTTTTTCATAAGTGGCAGCACCTGTTTTCAAATCCCATTTACTGATTCTTCCGTCGTACGAGCCCGTGTACAATTCCTGCTCTGAAACCAGAGATGCAGTGATTGACTTTTGATGACCTCTAATGATCTTCACCGCCTCCTCTGAATCTTCAGTAAGATAATTCAAGTTACCTGAGAATGACAACGAGATTATATACTTCTTTGTTGCAACAACACCAACCTGGTGGTTCTCCAATGTCTTTTCAAAAGTCCATGTCTTCAACAGTTCGCCAGAAGTCACATTCCACAACTTAACAGTGGCATCACCGGAAGAAGTGACAAACTTCTCGTTGTCAACCCAACTAACAGCGTAAATACCACCCTGGTGCTCACCCTGTCCGATTTTCTTCAAGAATTCACCAGTCTTACCATCATAGACGACAATGTTTCTGTCTGAGCCAACACTGACCAAATGGACACCATCTGGAGAGTACTTGACGTCTCTGACGAAATTTGTATGGTTTCCTCTAACACTCGAGTCAAATCTGAATGGAGGTCCATGGTAAAACACCAATGCCGAATCGTCAGCAACCGTTGCCGCTCTATAAGGTCTTACTGGTCTAATCGCAACAGCGTTGATCTGTGCACTGTGGCCCGAGATTTCACCAACAGTGTTACCAGAATCCCAGGTGAAGGCATGGCCGTAGCGCTCCTTACCGTCACCAACGGCAATGACCCTCTGCGAGTCTGCATCCCAGGCAATGTCGTTGATGCGTCCGTTGATCACCTGGTACTCGCCCTTGACGATCAAATCGTCGCCCATGGTGTCCCAGATCTTCACGTTACCACTTTCATCACCAGAGGCTATGTAGAACCCGCTCGGTGCGAACGTAGCCACCGTCGCCAAGCTCAAGTGGCCAGTGAACTGTCTCGCCTTCTCCGGCTCCTCCACTGGTCTGATAAAGATGGATTTACCAGCCTTTGCGCATTCCCGTTAGTATCCCCATGCTAGTACAGTGCCACCAACAGCCGCAACAACATCAACTACTCACGGCATACGCAATCCTATCGTTCTTCGCGTCGTACGACAGGTGTGTCGTCTGTCCTCTCGCAGTGTTAGGCAACGCAGCCCAGATACCCTCCCTTGTAATTGACATTAGCTTCTACTGCTGCCTCTGTTTGGATGAAGAGACACTGCTCGGTTAAACAGGTGGGGGTTGCCGGTATTTGTTTACTCCCTGGCTTTGTGTCTCGGGGGACGGTACGCGCAACAATGGTGAAATTTTTTTTGTGTGTTTTCTGCCGCCAGGGCGATGCCCTCCATCGCTTGCAATGTTTTGAAGCCTTGAGGTTCCAGGGAGGTTTGTGCCGGTCAGATTATTGTTTAAGATGTCGTCGAGTAGACAGAATGTGTCTGTGGTGAAGAATGCGGTGCTTCCAGCACAGACCACGCCGGAGCAGCGTTATTGGAGAGGGTATACCAACACCCAGCTAGTTAAAGAGCACAACGCCGTGAGCCATATTGCATTCAACCCTATAAGTCCGTATGACTTTGCCGTGACGAGTTCCACCCGAATCCAGGTGTTCTCGTCCAAGACGAGAGAAGTCATCAAGACGTTCTCGAGGTTCAAGGACACCGTGTACAGCGGAGAGTACCGATTCGATGGGAAACTGCTTGTTGCAGGTGATGCCTCCGGGTTGGTACAGATCTTTGATGCCTACCAGCCAAGAACCCTTCTCGTGACAATCAACCCGTCTACGCATCCCACACACGTGACGAAGTTCCATCCTAGTGTGTCGACAACTCTGCTGACAGCTTCTGACGATAGGGTAGCCAGGCTCTACGATATATCCAACGCGCATAACCCAATACTGTCGTTTGACGACCATGAGGATTATATCAGAACAGCAACTTTCGTGCAAGGTTCGAACCTGGTCACCACGGGTTGTTATGATGGCTTTGTGAGATTGTTTGATCCAAGAGTCGGCAACGATCCAGTGGCCAAATTTGATCAGGCCAATCCGGTTGAAGATGTCTTGTCCTTAACACCAACAACGATGGCTACTGCTGCGGGACCAACCGTCAAGATATGGGACATTACTGCAGGTAAATGTATTAATGAAATGGCAAACTTCCAAAAGACCGTGACCTGTCTTGCTGATGCTGGTGAGGATCGTGGACTGTTGGCTGGTTCGCTCGATGGCCATATCAAGGTCTTTGATCCTCTGAACTGGGATGTCAAATTCGGCTGGAAGTTTGGGGGAGGTGTACTGAGCTGTGGTGTCTCTCCTAACTCAAAGCATTTTGTAGCTGGTTTGGTTTCTGGTTTACTAAGTGTTAAAACTAGAAAGACGGAACCAAAGGTTAAACAAGGTGTGAAACAGGTGAAGTCGAATGCTTTCAAAAAGATGATGAGAGGTTCAGAGTACCACGGTGAAGAAGAGCACAGAATTGTCAACGATAAACCAAAGCCACAGAGAAAACTACGTCTCTATGAAAAGCGTCTGAATGCTTTCAGATGGTCAGATGCGTTGGATGCCGCATTTATCCCTGGTATGTCCCGTGAATTGACCGTGACGGTTCTCGAAGAGTTGAAGAAAAGAGGTAAAGTTAGAGCTTCGTTATATGACCGTGATGAAACCACCTTGGAGCCACTGCTGAGCTGGTCCATTAAGGCCATCGAGGACGTCCGTAGTGTTTATATCGTTTCGGATTGGCTCGCTGTCGTCATTGAAATGTACGGTGGACTCATCAATAGATCACCAGTATTGGAGGAACTCCTTCTAACTCTCAAGAAGAAACTAAGACAAGAGATTGAAAAGGCTAAGGAGGCTCAAAAGATTGAAGGTATGCTACAGCTCTTGACTGCTCATTAGTTAGAAGTATAATAATCATGGCATGCATTTCATTAAAAGTTGAAAGGAAAGATCTCACCAACCTCTTTGTCTTCTGCCAAAGATGTTCTTCCTTTTCTGTATCTTGTACTTTTTAAAGTTATTATTCAAAGGCTTTCTTCTTTTGCTTGTCACTTCTGGAATGACATAGTCATCGTTATCATACTCGGAATCGTTATCAGACCATTCCTCAGAGTTTTCGGATTCAAAAGTGGACTCTTTGACGGTTGCCAGCTTCTGCATCTCCTCGCGCAGGTTCTTACCTTTCATCTCATCCTCATTGCCAGTGGTCTTACGCGCACGTTTCTTGACCAGTCTAACTTGTCTCTTTGGGCCCTTCTTCTTCCATTGCTGTAGTGGCACTGAGCCCTGCTCGTCTTCCTCCCCTGCTTCGTCATCTGATGAATCATGCTCTGCAAATGGTATCAGGTCATCCTCATCATAATCGCCGTACTTCAGCTCATCCTGGATGTCTTTCAACTCACTTGCGATTGTTGACAGGCTCTTCTTCATTCTCTGCGTCGCCAATGGTGAAGGCGAGGAAGACACCATCTCAACGGCCCTGTTCTTCAAATAAGCAGGCGTTTCAAAGGTCAACGTTCTCACAACCTTCTGCGGAGTTTTGGTTTCCACTTCATCACCCCCTGTCTCTTCTTGTAAAGTACTCTCCAGATCCAATCTCCTTGAAGGCGTACTTAGGACATTGACCGTTCTACACTTTGTAGGTGTACGGTATGGGCTCGTTATAACGTCAAATATACTCATTACCCTACCGTTCAACTGAGGTGTCGGTCCTAGCTGTTCCACTCGTGGCGAAATACCAGTATCAGCGTCCTGTGAGCGACGAGGAGCATCTGGAGACGTCTTCTCAGGTGTTTGCAGTTGTCCGTTGTGGCTCTGCCTCTGTCTCTTAACAGGGCTCAGAGGTTGTCTATTACACTGCTGCTTAAGGCTGTTGTATAGCTTGTACTTGGCAGCCACATCCAGATTCTTCTTTATATCGTCTCGTGTTGGATTTCTTCCCTCCCGTGCTTTGAACTGCTTCTCCCAGCTCTTGATCTCCAACTTCAGCACACTTCTCTCCATTGTTTAAAGTCCCACTTGGTGCTGTTGTTCTCTAAATGGCCTACACGGTGTGTTTGAACAATTTGACGCGTTTTTGGCGCTTTTTGGCGTTTTTTTCCCGTTTTCGTGTGCGCATCGCGCTCGCTCACCCTTTTTGCGGTACGGGCACACTTTCCCTCGTTTCGCCGGGTAACCCCATCTACGTCCAAAAAGTTTTCCCACACCCACAGTACACGCACACTTTCCAATGATGGAGCTGCTTGGGGTGTGTGATTGTGGGAGACTCTGTACACGTACCGTTATCGCTCTTCAAGATATGCTCTCTAGATCAGTATCACGAGCTGTGGTGAGACGATTCCGTCCAAGAGTAGCAGCTCCGTCGATAAGGAGACTCGAGGTGTCAAGGGCCCTGTCCACCAAAGATGACGTATCATCGATTCAGTCTCCATCGGAAGCTGTCGCAAGCGACGTTGCCAGTGGTGGAGGAACCCCATGGTATATGCGTCAGGAAGAGTCTTCAAAGCTGACGACGCCGGTTTTCAAGGCTGAGAAACCAGAGATTCCGGAAGGATCGCCCGCTTCTCTGGATAAGATAGTGGATTCGATGATTGATCTCGGTTTGAACGATTTCAAAGTGTTTGATATTAGAGATCGTGATGATATTCCAATGTCGTCCATGGCTGAGTTCTGTGTGATCTGTGAAGGCAAATCTGAGAAGCATCTTCAAAATGCTGCGCAAGAGATTGTCACCATGTTGAAACATGAATTCAGCGCACAACCCTACGTTGAAGGCATGACCAAACAGAACGAGTCTTTGAAGATGAAGAAGAGACTCAAGATGAAAAAGCCAATCAATGATTTTGGTGTTGGTGCAAATAGCTGGATAATGATTGACTCCGATACCGGTGTGTTCTTGAACTTGCTAACGCAAGAGAGACGCAGCATGCTCAATTTGGAATATCTCTGGTGTAAACCGGAAGATAGACCATTATATGAGAACTCAGCTCCACTATCACAACATCCAGACGATTCTGTTTTTGCTGGAATCTTTAGAAGATTTTACTCCACGCAAACCGCACAGACCTCTTTGGAATCAAAGGGATTACAATGTTTCCAGCTGAACGATGAAACTACATTTGACACCATTTCACAATCTATAAGAAATGACCCCAGTGTATCTCTAAACTTCCTTCAAGACATAGTCAACTCACTGGAATGCTCTGATGTGCACCAAACTCTTGAGCTATTTCCAGAAACGAACAAGTACATTGCATTCTTCAACAAGGCCTTCCCATTGGATCCAACAAGAGATCATTGGAATTTGAGATTCAGAATCCTCTCAATAATGCATAACCTATTTCCAGAAGCCTACTCTCCAGTGATGTTGGTGAATAACCTGCTGTTGCAAAGCGCATCGGGTTTTGCTATAGAGGAAGATCAACTAAGATCATTTGTTCAATTCTTGTCTCAATCGTTACTATACAACGATACAAGCAAGGCACGGGATTTGAACAACGTCATACAAGTTTCAAATGAAAGAGCAGATGTCCTGTATCCAGTACTGAGATCTTACAACGCAAACCATAGATCGGACTTACCAGACGACATCATATTATCGATCCTCAAATTCTATACTCAACAGCATTTATATTCAACTGCTGAAGAGACACTGTCTCTCAGTCCTGTGTTTGATGTGTTACTGGATCTTCTGGGTGATCGTCCATTATCAGCAGACATTGTGGAAGTTGTTCTTGTATCGTATCTGAAAGCCAACAATGTGGATCAGTTCTGGTCTTTCTGGGAATCTCTTCCACGCTATACCTCAAATGGACAGTCTGTCAGCTACGATTCAAGGCCATGGAATGTTCTTGCTTCGATTCTGAAGGACAACTATCATGAGAAATTGGTTGATGGATTTTTGAATGATTATGTACGTTGTTTCATCGACAGTAATGATGGGCAAATCGACGCTGATCTCAAGCACACTATCAATGAGCTCCTTGATAGATTCGATGGAAATGGAACACTTTATCCAGAACTACGCAAATGAGGCTGGCTTGCAACATAAATAACGAGACATGTATATATCTAATCCCTATTCAAATTACTGTTCAAGTAGTCCACGAACAACGGCACGATTCTATCAACGTCGAGACTTCTCACTTTGTTTAGCATAACAAACGTTCTTCTCAGCCTCTGTAACTGGGCATTACTTACTCCTTGTGTTGGAATATCGACAAAGGTATCCTCCTCGATCTTTACCCTGCCCGTGTTCATGTCTGCAAATTCAATCACTTTCAGAATCACTCCTTGCGTCTTCTTATCGAGCTCTTGCAAGTAGTTGGTGGCAGTAGCAGGTTTGAGCATTGTGGCAGCATTGGCTTGTGGGGCCTTCTTTAGAACCAAAGCGTTCCAGATGTCCTCAAATGGCACACCTTCGTCGTCAAATGCTATTGGTATCAATGGAGAATCCCAACGGCTCTGTCCATCAGGCTCCTCAAATCTCATACTCAACTGTTTCAGCAGTTCTGGATCCCACTGGTCATCCTGTGAACGCTTAGAATTCCACTCCAGGCACTTCTCTACAGAAGCCATCACATGGACAACACAGCATGGCGTCGATAGAGCCTTGGCCTCGCAATGCAGCTGGTATCGAAATCCCTTGATGTATGCTGGCGAGTCCAAGATAACTATGGTTGTACGTGATAAGTCTCTCTTCACAGCAGATATCTGTAACCCACGCAAGGACTTCTCCGTCACAGATTCACGGTACTGTTCTTTCGCTATTCCTAACGACTCATCGGAGTGTAGCACAACCTTGTAGTTAAAACCCGGCTCACCGCCCTCCAGCGAAGCAATTCTTTCCTCCAATAGCCTTCTCAGCTCATTGGCTCTTCCGGACTTGCCACATGATGGCAGTCCAGAGAAGATCACTAGTGGCATCGCGTCCTTTTCTGTTCCGTGTATACTCTAATTGTGTCTCTTGCAAGTGCGCTGGGCTTGTTTTTCCCCTGCGAGAGGTGAAAAATTCTCGAAGAGGCGATGAGCTTCTCCGAGACACAATGAACAGAGCATAGAGGGAACGCCTTCTGATTGGAACGAACAATGACGGCCTCCTCCGCTGCTGCCAAGTTTATACCGAGACTGACCTTTCCTGAGTATAACATACGACTCTCAGACTTCAAGGGCCATCATCAGAAGGCGCTGAACAAAATGACACAGATTGCTCCCCAGATTGACGTCGTGTTTGAAGTACGTGATGCAAGAGCGCCGGTGAGCTCACGTAACGTGCTACTAGATCGTCCGTTCTCAAAGGGGAAGAAGGTGATATTATACTCGAAGAAGGATCTGAGCCGTGTGGATACAGAACTGCTAAGGAAATGGCATGGTGACGAGCCATTCATGTTTGTCGATTGTCGTTCCAAGCGAGATGCTCAATACCTGATTGAAATTGCAAAGCACAAGTTCAACGAGATGAACCCAAGGCCGCCACTGGGACTGCGTATGCTTGTTGCCGGTATGCCCAACGTTGGTAAGAGTACTCTTGTGAATACGCTTAGAAACGTTGGTCTGGGTAACTCGAAGAAAGTTGCACGCACAGGTGGGCAACCCGGTGTCACGAGAGCTACGAGTTCCATTATCAAAGTTAACGAGGACCCTGAGATATACCTCTATGACACACCGGGTGTCTTCTTGCCAAAGGTTGACAAAACACAAACGATGATTGTTATGAGGCTGATCGGCGCTGTCAAGCCTATGGTCGTTGACCCCGTCATTCAAGCAGACTATCTCCTGTACTTGATCAACTTACAAGACTGGACTCTCTATAAAAAGTATCTCAAGCACCCTACTAATGACATCGATGAGCTTCTAAGATCAGTGAGTAAGACCATTGGCAAGTACAACAAGAGAACAAAGGACTACGACGAGACGGGCACGGCGATCCATTGGGTTGACACGTTCAAACAGGGTAAAGCCGGTAAGATCAGTTTCGAGCTCGATGCCGTAGTAAGCAAAGGGTTCGATTTCCAAGAGGCATGGAAACTCGAGAAGGAGCGTGTCGATTCCATGGATATTTCGCTAAACAGAACCAAGGAGAAGAGGCCTATGACACATAAGGAATACGTTGCCAGCAATGCCAATCAACTGTTCCACGATGAGCTCTAGCGCATTGATCCGTAATCTCTCTCCGTATATATGAAAAGGCGCGTGGTAAATAGTGGACAAAAAAGAAACAAACAAGCCAATTGGAAACATGGACTCACAATACCTCTGTCACGTAGAACATGGACTGGTTGGCTGCTTCGTAAGCTCCTTGACACATAACTTTGGTGCCATTGGCTCCAGTTCCCTACAGTTCGGTCCAAGAGATGTTGCTACCGATACCTCCGTGCCTAAACCCGTCGTTTAGCCCACGGGCCGTGGCTGAACGGTACGGGTAACATACGGGGCCCCAGAATCTTTCCGGATGCTTCCGATAAATTCTCGTGTCGACAGGGTAACGTGCTCGGCCAGGGTCTGCGAATCCGAAATGGAAGGAGGAAAGAAAATTTTTGGCTGCATATGACCAAATCCTCGACGGTGATTCGTCCTTTTAGCCGACATTTCCGGAGAGGTATATAATCAAAACGACGGGTACAAACGCGTGGAAAATAAGTTTCCAAGAAGTGTCTCAGAGTTCACAGAGTGCATCGATATGGCATGAGGAATTTCATCACAGTGGGGGCGGGAAAAGGCCTCCTCAGTGCTTTTCCCCATTGTCATATGATGGAGAAAACTCATCTCATGTACTCCATGTTTCTTTGTTCAGACTCTGACACATCATCACTTAGATACAACCCATGAAACCAACTCCATCGTATACACTTGTAAGCTGCGGAACAGAGTAGCTGGCCTTGACGTGTACTACACGACATTCCCTTGCTCAATTATCCCACCTCCCCGGCAGATCCGAAAGTGGTAGAGCCACAGCAACAGTTACGCTGTGCGCTTGTGTCCGAAACCCACGCTGCATCTAAAAGGCGAGCGAAAACGATGAGGCCAATTTTATATAACGAACTTCAAATCCCATCCCCCTGTACTTGGTTTCAAAAACCGTCGAGACCTCTCTAAGCCCTATACTGTCTCTTAGTTCTATTGACAATAGTGCCCAACATATACCACAGTGACTGTTTATATCTTTACTGATCTGAACCGTCAAGATGATGAACTCAAGTATGTGAAACGGCTTTTCTTTTTTTGCCTGTTCCTCTTGCCTGTGTCGAGATGCGTTGAAGGAAGTGGATTGGGAGAAAAATTGCTCATAACGGTTGAACAGGGCATGATTTACTAACGATGAGGATCTTAGAACCAATGCACCAGTCCCCATTGAACATACAATCTGTTTCCACACCGACTGTGATTAAAACTTCAAAACAATGGGTATTACCACCGAGACCAAGACCCGGCCGTAAACCGAATAGTGCCGGATGTCAACAAACGCAGAAGAAGGAACCAAAGAAGAGCTACAAGAAGAAGAGCGATCAGAGTAAAGCTGATAAAGCTGTTATTAATCCGATAGAAATTGCATTGAAAAAAATCAAGGATGAGAACCAATCGCTTAAAGTTGAACTCTCAAAGCTCGTTTCTGATTTGAAAGCACTCCAAGAACAGACTCCGGATGAGGATGACCATCTCATACACAAGAAGAGATCCGAATCAGTTGTTGACTCTGAAGAGGACGAAACGTCTTCACAGATTTCAACGCCTTCTCTGATGTCGTCGTCGTCGTACATGAGCGCCTCAACTTCGTCGCTAGATTCGATCAAGGAGGAACAGACTTTGAAGATTGATGACTTTTTAACAACTTCCTTCTTTGAGTCGTCATCCAACTCGATCACCTCTGATTTCCCACCTTCATTGCCATCTTTGAGAGCAAAGAAGACTGAAAATGCCTTTGAATTCAACTTCCTCAAACAGGAATCTATGAAGCAACAGGAGGTGATGAAAAATGAAGGTTACGATCCACTGTTCCAGTCTGTGAATCCGGATGCTATGGATGTTGATATTGAGTTCTGGAGCTGGAAATAAAACCGAAAACAATTCCATCTTTAAAGTCTCTGATTGATATTCTTTTCTCATTTTATTTCTCCCGCCTATACAAACAGATCAGCTCCCTCAGTTTCAGGTCTTGCAGTACTGCTTTAATGGTTTATTCATCCACCACCACCGTTCCGAAGTTCAAGCAACCATGATGAATTAAATGTTTGACTTCTATGCATCATCATCATCATCATCATCATCATCATCATCATCATCATCATCATCGTCATCATTATGACCTCTTTTATCTCACTATTTACGTGCCCCATGAACTACACCGAATATTTTGTTTTCTTCTTGTCTGAACTCTTACTTCCTTTCAGACGATTGATTCTTCACCCACATCACATCACCCTTCTATCCACATCTCCTGAAGTTTATGTCGGAAACGAAGCAACGAAAACACATCTTTTTCCACCATTTGTTATGACGATCGAATTCACGTTACAACTTTGCCCGTTTGTTTAATTTGACGTTCTGTTCTGTTCTGCTTGCTTTTCCCTCTTTTGGTCCATATATACAAATATTGGCCTTTGTATATCTTCTAGATGAATGTACACCAATTGAGTTATAGCGTTCTCCCCCCCCCCCACCATTGTAGAGTTCTAAATTTTGTTCTTAACACCGTCAATAGAGTTGATATGTATGGAGATTGAGGGGTGCTGCAGCAGAAGCTGAGACTCCCCTTCGAAGACTGTTTGATTACGCTTTAATAGAGAAGATCTACATTTCGCGAAACCGTTGAAAAAAGTCGTGTGCGCTCAAAAAAGAGCTGTTGATCGGTGGTGTTTCCACTTTGAGCCTTTGCATTCGGGCAAATCATATCGGAGATTTCTCTTAGGGGTGTGAGCTTTGACAACGACACCACTAGAACGGTATAAGCTGGTGTGGAACTGTCACTGGCTAACAGCAGAAAGCTACATCAACGTATGTGACATCTACGTGCACGGATCATGCTATCCACATTGATGTATGTGCTGTTGACAGTCACATGTGTGTGCTTTATAAGATGTACGAATTTTGCGCTATAGTAGAAACAGTGGTGTAGGTCAGACTGTTTCAACTCCGTCTGCATTCCATCATCGGATGGTCTGTGAAGGAAAGCAGGAAGAATCGTATTTATTGGTGT
>NW_017963657.1:339535-394581 GCF_001661405.1 Williopsis jadinii
CCTTGAACTACAGAGCTACTATACTTTGCCCTTCAGAGTAAAAGGCATCTTGATTTGTCAGAGTGAGTGGTTGGAAAGGCAGACCGAACACATCGATCTCGGTTTTAAGAACGTATAGATTTCTCGAAGGATCTCTACTGCGGGGCCAACCTCCCCCCCCCCCATTAAACAGGACACCATCCCTAGCACAACAGATGCCAAACATGCAGTTTACCGGCTGAACCATAGAACTGGGACACCACGCCGCTAACTTACTCTGTAATTAAAACACCTTCCAACCCACTAACCCTCCTCCTCCATTGTCTTCAACATAAATTATTAGAACTATCCACTCCGCATTGTTCACAACAAGCACATAGTCTTGGAGCCCATCTCTTCATTTGAACTCCAGCCCGGTGGCTCCCCCTCTAGCACAAAAGACCTAATCACAGCCCACAGCCAAGTGTCCTGGCCCTACGTCGCCGTAGGCTATGTTTTCCCAAAGCGTCGAGCGGGGTAAGAGCACCTGGTTGTGGGCAGATGCCCTAACTTCCAAGGCCACCAGAAACGTCTCCTGAACAAGTGGGACAGGAAGCTCATCGCACGGAGATTAGAACGTGCATCGACGTCTCCCTCGAGGCCACTACGAGCTACGCGTGATGAGGATACACCATCGCTTGAATTCATCTGAAGGACACTCCATACGCCAACTCTATGGAAGATCCTAGTCGTCGGTCCCAATCTTTTGGCTACTCCTCCTGATATATCGTGGTTCTTTTCGCTCTCCGGTTGTTCACCTCTGCTGCGTTTTCGCAGCCGTTTTGTTACCGATGTCGCACAAAGGATCGCAATCCGACTGACTCGAATTGATTACTTTCAAAGGTGTGGGAGAGCTGTAAACTGTTTCATATGCAGAGAACAGGGCCACTGGTTTCAAGATGACCTCATGGCTTGTAGAAGATTCAACGTGTACTGCAAAGCAAAAAAAAAAGAAAAAAACACTAAACTAATCGAAGGTGAGGACCCCCGCTGGAGTTAAGGACCATATGGGGTTGTGCTTTACAAATTACATCTATGGCAACGACTATAAATACCGGTTGAGTTTCTCTGTTGTTTAGCCTCCGACGTCTCTTCTCTAATCATCGATCCATCCAATGTTCAGAACATCCACTAAAGTCAGTGCTCTTAGACTTTCCTTGGCTCTTAGAGCTTCAAGATTGTACTCCACAATCCCACTCAGTGTGCCAGTCACATTGCCAAACGGTGTTACCTATGACCAACCAACTGGTCTTTTCATCAACGGTGAATTCGTCCAATCCCGTCAACACAAGACCTTCGAGGTGATCAACCCATCCACGGAGGAGGAAATCTTGCACATCTACGAGGCCCGTGAAGACGATGTCGAGGCTGCTGTTGAGGCTGCTTCAAAGGCCTTCGACTCTACATGGTCCACTGCTGACCCAGAGTTCAGAGGACGTGTGCTCTACAAGTTGGCTGACTTGATCGATGAGCACGCTGAGATCCTTGCTGGCATTGAATCTATGGATAACGGTAAGTCCCTCTTGTGTTCTCGTTATGATGTTGCTCTTGTCTCCAAGTACCTTAGATCATGTGCTGGTTTTGCTGATAAGGTTTACGGACGTGTCATTGAAACTGGTAACTCACACTTCAACTACACTAAGAGAGAGCCAATTGGTGTCTGTGGTCAAATCATCCCATGGAACTTCCCTCTCTTGATGTGGTCGTGGAAGATTGGTCCAGCTTTGGCCACTGGTAACACCGTGGTTCTCAAACCAGCTGAGGCAACTCCACTTTCCGCTTTATACGTCTCCAAGCTGTGTAACGAGGCCGGTATCCCAGCTGGTGTCGTGAACATCGTTCCAGGTTTCGGTAAGATTGTGGGTGAAAAGATTGCTCGTCACCCAAAAATCAAGAAGATTGCATTCACCGGTTCTACAGCTACTGGTCGTCACATTATGGAAGCTGCTGCTCAATCCAACTTGAAGAAGGTCACTTTGGAGTTGGGTGGTAAGTCTCCAAACATTGTCTTCAACGACGCTGATGTCAAGCAAACCGTTCAAAGTTTGATTACCGGTATCTTCTTCAACTCTGGTGAGGTCTGTTGTGCTGGTTCCCGTGTCTACGTCCAAGATGGTGTTTACGAGAAGGTTCTAGATGAGTTCAAGAACGCTGCAAACTCATTGAAGGTTGGTGAACCATTCGCTGAAGGTACTTTCCAAGGTGCTCAGACTTCCCAAATGCAACTTGACAAGATCTTGTCCTACGTCAAGACCGGTTTGGATGAAGGTGCCACCTTGATTGCTGGTGGTGAGAGACTTGGTGACAAAGGTTACTTCATCAAGCCAACCATTTTCGCTGATGTTAAGGAAGACCACAGAATTGTCAAGGAGGAGATCTTTGGCCCTGTTGTCACCATCTCAAAGTTCTCTACTGTTGATGAGGTTGTCAAGATGGCCAACGACTCTAACTACGGTTTGGCTGCTGGTATCCACACCACTGATATTAACAAGGCCATTGACGTTGCCAACAGAGTCAAGGCTGGTACTGTCTGGATCAACACATACAACGATTTCCACCAACAAGTTCCATTCGGTGGTTACGGTGAATCCGGTATCGGAAGAGAAATGGGTATCGATGCCTTGGACAACTACACCCAAGTGAAGGCTGTTAGAGTCGCTATCAAGTCCAAGAGCGCCTAAAAACTTTGTTACGTCTGTTATGAATTTGATATTCCTTTTATTATGTTAACTTTCCCCTGTATTGTCTTCAATATCAACTGTAGTATCGTCTCTTCATCTCTCTGTACCTACGCAGAAATATTAGCGTCTCAATCTCTAAAATAATATCGTTAGTATGCCATAACAGGGGACAAGATCGCTTGTCCTTACCCTTGTATATGTATTCTCCCTTCTCCAACGCCTGGTCCACAGCCTCAGTATCAGTCAATGCGCGATTCCTCTGGAAGCCAGCCTTGAGCTTCGGCCTGATGTAGTCAATTCCTTGTCTGTGTGTTGGTGATATTAGCGATGCAGTCTTGGAGAAAGGATCATGGCACACTCACGGATACTCTCTCGCTATGTATATGAGCCGTTTATATAGATCTCTCACGCGTGGATCCATTACTTGTACTTGGCTTGCCTTGTTGTTCTTTCTCAGGTGTACAAGTGGATGTTTCCATCTTCTTGGGGATTTTTTGGTGAGAAACCTCGCACATGCCATAATACGTATACGGCTCCATGAGGGATTGCAATCAGGAACACCATTGTATGCGGTTGTAGGTCTCCTACAGTTTCTAACATCACCGCAAGGGTAGAGATCATTAGATTGATTGGCCAGTTAATTGTGTAACTATGGCGAGTTGAGGATACGTACCTTCATGGCGTTAAGAATTGTGCATGAGGGTCCATGATATTGGTTATTTGATATACATTTTATCTTTTGTTCTGTGCAGATGTGTTCGTCAGCGCAAGGAAGCACTCAGGTGGATCTCAATCTAAGGACGAAGTTAACGACAACAGCCACGAGCAAGAACAAACATAGCATTGTAGGACCGAATCTGTCATCGTAAGGGCCTGAACCTCTCTTTCTGATAGCAACTGCTCTCCAGTGGTAGGTCACGAGGGCGTATACCATCGTGGCCATGGCGACAAAGGTGAATAAACCAGCAGATATACGGCCAACTCTGTCACCAAAGTTGAGCAGACCAACACCCAAACCTCCGAGGACCACGGTGAAGTTCAACCACGAGAGGAAAGTACGTTCATTGGCGAAGAACACCTTTGGTTCCACACGAGTAGGAAGCGCAATTCTCTTACCTATATTGTGCTCAGCGTTAGTACACACGTTGTCGCTTCAATCCAGGAGACATGGCCCGGCCAATTGATCTTGCGGAATCGGCACATCGATAAGACTTAATCTGTAAACAACGTACCTGGAGCTGATTGTAGAAGAGGAGCAGAAGACATGGTTAACAGTTGTGCAAATGGTGGCTATATCTTCTTTGTAACACCGAGCAGGGTACTGTTGAAGTTAACTGTGAAGAGAAAATATAAAAATTTTAATACGTTTAACAGCTCAATGATACATAAGGCAACCACATTTTACGTCCAAAGGGAGAAAGCCCACGCTTTTCTTGGGAGGGAGGTTCATTTTTGGCAGCGTTGATAATCCACGTGGGGCCCTTCGCATCGAATGTACAGGGATAATGGATAAAAACAGTAATTTCCCGGAAATGGTGATGTTCCGTCACGGACAACACCCGATGTGGGAATTACCGTTCTTGGATGACAGCTGCGCTCTACACCATGTCGACAAGGAATACTATGATTGAAGAGTGGTTAATTGTGTTGTATATTATCTATAACCTGTAAATAAACGTAACCATTTTACCCTTATAGTTCAACAACGTACTTCTCGTTGCTTGCACCATACTTCTCCAAATCTTCCAGCCCGGATATGATGCCTTCAAAGCCACTGTATAGCTTGAGGTTCTTCTGCGATACAATCTTACCAGAGTCCAGTAGATCGTGGGTGACCCTGACAAGGTTCTCGCCATGCTTCACATTCTCATGGAATTTCTTTATGAGCACCTGTTTCACTTCAATGTTCTTTAGCAGTTCACTGTCAAGGTCTTTGGACGGCATTGACACAACACCGACAAAGGTTTTGGTGCTGTCATTGTTGTTATCGCCAAGGTTGAGAAAATGGATGACATGGTCAGACGTCTGCTTGCCGACAACGTCGATGCCAATCTGTAGCCCATTAGGTAGGATTTCGTGGAGTTCCTTCTTCAGCTCATCCAGCTCTTTGAATCTGTCCAGGATATGGGTAGCACCAATATCTTTCAGGAACTTTTCATGTTTGAGACTGGACACTGAAATGATCTTCTTAAAGCCTGCAACCTTGGCAAGTTGAATGACATAGCTTCCTACACCACTGGAGCCTCCCCAGATCAAGATAGAGTCACGGTCTTCTGGTGAAATGTATTGCTCCTTGTCAAAGTCTTCGTTCTCGAAGATGTTGACGTTCAACTCCTCCATCACTGAGGAAGCGGTAACCAGACCGACTCCAACACCAGCACCTTCCTTCAGAGAAACATTCTTCGGTAATTTCCATACAAGACGAGAGTCAAATATGGAGTATTGTTGGAATGTCGACGTTCTCAGATCTCTGTATGACGTTGAGGCAATGAAAACTTCATCGCCAGTCGCCAAGTTTGCAACTTTAGAACCAACTTTCTTGACAACTCCAGACGACTCACGTCCTTGAATCCAGGGAAATGAATACACGCCAAATCTATACTTCTTGCCCTTCCAATCTATAGGGTTCAATCCAATAAACTTGTTCTCAATGAGAACTTCATGTTCGCCCAAATCTGGAACAGGGTACTTCTCGTCAACGCTAAATGGCTCCTCAAATGATTTGATAACCAATGCTGTTTGAAGATCATCAGTGTCGTTCTCAACCAAGTGTAACTCCGTCTCTGTGATTCCATCCTCTGGCGAAACTCTTCTCTTCTTACTTTCAACCTTGGAATCTGAATCTGAATCTGATGACTGTTGGTCCAATTTATCATCTAGACGATCACCATCGGTGCTGGCCAATGAAACAACACTATTGGATCTCTCATCTTCGGTGAATTTTCTCTTCAATGTGACAGGCTCGAGCTTTGTTGGCTCGCGTGAAAGGGTATCAGTACTCATTATTACGACAATATTCACAACTGTGATGGAAATATGGCTCTATCTATGTCAGTTGAACAGCAAATAACAACTCATCACCAAACAACTGTAAAGCACCATGCTCCAGCATGACAGACCTCCTTGCTTTTATACCACCGCTCCCACTGAGTCACACACCCCTTAAATTTCACAGTGAGGTACACAGTCTTACAAACGTCACAGGATTGTCACTCATATTTGCATTCAGTATAGCCACAGCTGTGATATCGTTCCCTGTGGCCGTCTTAGCAGGCAAATGCAAACAAATAATAATGTCCAGCCCGCACGGGAACATACAATGGCCGCGCAGAGTCAGCGAGAGCTTGGGCAGGCAGACTGTTTCAGCTTCACCCGCTATTGTCCCATCACGCTGCAAAGAGCCACAATTGCAATGGACAGGCAAGGGATTATGGCTTGGTTATGTCCTTGAGTCCCATTTGTTTTCCTTCCATGCTCCGAACAAACTTCCCCATCAAGTAAGTTTCCGTGCCCACAGTGGCTCTTGCATGCTGTGGCTCGCTGATTGGCAACTGGGGCTATTGGGACTAACAGCCCTGTTTGGAAATGCAAGCGAGCAGGTAGCAAGTGAGAGTCGGAGTCAAGACGGGAGTAATTGCTCGTATCCACTTGCCAGTGATGGTGAAATACACGGTATGTGATTAAACGGTGCGTGGTGTGTGAGTCGGACATAGAGATGCTTTGCTGTGATCCAGGCGCCTACATGATATGACACAATAAATGAAGCGGTGTTTTAGAGGCCGTATTCACGCATCGCTTCTAGTTCTGCCTCGTGTTCGTCCATCTCTTCGAATTGGTCGAATTCTTCCAGTGTAGGGTCTTCTTCCAAAGTAGGGTCTTTCTCCATTGCGGTCGCTTTCTCAATATTAGTCGTGGTTGTGGAGGAGTCCGGTTTGGCTCCAATATTGGCAAACAGCAGGTCGTCGTCGTCGTCGTCAAACTCATCGTCAAACTCATCGTCAAATCCTTCATCGGTGCTCTTCTTCTCGCTCCCTCTGGCATCGCCATCAGCCTTTGTAATATTACTATCCTCGTCGTTGACTTGATGGCCATTCTTTTGTGCACCGTCTTCGTCATTCTCTTCAGCAGGAACAAAAAGGCTCGCTGGCTGGTGTCCATCATCACGGCTTGATCCTCTCGCTTGTGTGCTGTCTAAGTCATGGTCACGCAACCCACGCTCTGACAAAACCGTTTCCTCCAACTCCTCCCCTATTTGTTTATGCATAACATTAGCCGGCACACCATATAGTCCAGGTCTCTCAGGAAGCTCATCAGCCATGTAGATTCCCCTATCTTGTAACTTATACGTTTCTCTCAGGTGCTTCACAGGCTTCTTTGCCCCAGCAGTGGCACACATATCTAAGAAGTCACTAAACTTGGCCTTTGGGAATAAATTATGGCCCCAGATTTGGTAAAACGTCAGGAGGTTTGTCAAGTTCGTGTACTCGTTTTTATGCTGGATATTCTTTCTCACTCTTCTCTGTGCATTGTTCCTAACATATTTCAATCCTCGAACAGATAAAAGATGGGTATCTTGAAGGAACCTGGGACGACGTACACGAGGTTTGGTAGTATCCTTGGCCTCGTCCGTGTTCAAGTTCAGCCCAAGCAAATCGTCGACGTTCTGCTTAGAAGTCTGCGGCTCCGCTGGCACATCACTTCCAGTCTCATGGAAAGAGTCTGTTTCAAGTTGATTGTTCATTTCTTGGTCTTTAATTTACCCAATGAAACTGGTATGAACATCGTGGAAGAACGCGTTTGAAAAATCGTAAACAAAGCTTCGCGTCATATTAAAGTGCCGGTACGCGCAGCAATAGTCAACCTTAGTAAATTGACAGATGTTGATGAAAGATGAGCTACACTAGCAGTAATTCCTTTCTCATTAATCCTTGTAGTTGGTATCATTCCTGAGTTATAGGTGTACTTGAAGCTTTTGTAGGCTTGCAAAGGCTTTCTATGCTGTGTTTTTTCTTTTGTTCAAACAAGGTTACATAATCACTGTATTGCTTTTTAGTTATTGAAGAAACACGTCTGCTCTTGGTAGCCACTCAATCTCTGGTAATTCGGTTTGTAGAACAATGAACTAGTTTTGAAGACGTTTCAATCTGTTTCCCAAGCTTTAATATGTTAGGTAAACCATAGATTTTTTATTGTATTAATGAGGTCAAATAAAATATACAGTCATATTGAATGTAAAAGAAATTATGCTAGTTAAGAGGCAGTAATTGATCATGGAAATATTTCTGATTTATTATAATACTATGTAGAAAGTGTTTATGTGTGGGACTAAGCAGAAATCTATAGTTGGACAGATGAGCTGGAAACGTAGTCGAATCATCATGACATTTGGATTTGACTAATGATTGTAAATTCAACAGTACATCGTTACTTGCTTAGAAGGTGATAATCATGTCGGACCTGTGTTTACAACTTGTACTGTGATTGAACAAGCTGATACAGTAATGGTGAACACCTCTGTAAGATCATAGCTACCGATTTCGTCTACGTTGAAGCTCTAGATAATGTACAGTATTACGACAGTTCTCATTATATTTTTATAATGCAAAAGCCTCCAGTCAATACAATGGGTTATCTTATCTTTTCAGAATATTATAAATGGTTGTCTGGTCCAAATGCGCAGACCACTTGTGCAAATTTTTGATTTAACTTCTGTAGATGATATCACTTATAGTCTTCTTCCTACAAGAGCAATCGTTCCCCATGTTGGTTCAAGTATCTACTTTGCTGATTTAAAGAGCTTGTTCAAACTTGTTGAAGAATCAAGCCAATATATGAAAATATTTGCAGCACTGAAGAAAGAATCTCCAAGAGTATTACTCTTCCAATAGATATGCTAGTCAAGCCATGACAATACTAGCTAAGCATGCAATGCTTCAAGCATTGGCCAAGTGCTGAATTTCTTCGGTCTTGGATACTCAGGAAGTGCGTAAGAAAAGATTATTTAGACAAATAACATTGAAACTCTTGGAAAAGCTACAAGTAACTCTGGAAATATCAAGCAAGTGAAAAGCTGTGACATGATAACAGAGTATTTAGCTGAAAGATTCACATGTATCTGTCATCTAAACTGTTTGGTCAAATCAAACATTCTCCAATAACAAGATACCTTTGTTGTTGCTCTTGATGAGCCGACTACTTCATGTTATTGAGTGCAAAATACCAGATAATTCACTCTATACCTACTTGAATACATCGGAATCTTCCTGCTCTACTTGGGCACAGTATACTAGTGACATATTTATTTCCCAAGATATATGTGTCCAATCATCCATCGAACACTGATGTACATTGATGCCATGTCCTGCATGATGGAGGGTCCCGTGAGCTTTGATAATCGCACATGACCATCAAACAATTTCGTGGAATCGTGGTGTATGGATGTGTATTAAATTAAATATTTGTGACTGCTCCTTTACGAAAAAAATGCCACTTCCGTACACCAACCCACTCACTTCTATTACCTAATCTTGCGCTGTGTTATTATGTAAGAAGTGGACTTTTTTGCGTGTGTCGCTTGGGACTCTGACAAACAAAAAATTGAAATTCTTCAACCTTTGAACATCAACTACAAGGTGAACAGTTCGGACATCATCAAGACAGAATGGTATGTTATAGAGAATACATGTGGGAAAAGGGATCAGTAACAGATGTCGTCATGTTCATAGAAGATGTCAAACAAGGAATGGAATCATTACATCAGAGCTTGCGGGTATAGTTTGGGGGGTTACCATATAAGAACGTTTTGAGCGTTTTTCAATAGCTTGACTGGAGGAATGAAAAACAAAAGATATAGATCCAGTTGAGAGAAAACATCGGATAGCACTAGGTGTGATTCAACGTTTCCTGATCATCTTCCCAGATGATGAGAGCCAACGCTTATATGATCATTTCCCGTATTACTGTCATTTTTCCCTCAGTCCAGTAAGAACGAAATACTAACAGTTTACAGAGTGACGCTATTACCATTAGAACCAGAAAGGTTATTAACAACCCATTGTTGGCTAGACTCCAATTCGTCATTGACGTTTTGCACCCAAACAGGGCTAACGTCTCCAAGGATGAGTTGAGAGAGAAGTTGGCTGCCACTTACAAGGCTGACAAGGATGCTGTCTCTGTCTTTGGTTTCAGAACCCAATACGGTGGTGGTAAGTCTACTGGTTTCGGTCTTGTCTACAACTCTGTTGCTGATGCTAAGAAGTTCGAGCCAACCTACAGATTGGTCAGATACGGTTTGGCCCAAAAGGTTGAGAAGGCTTCTAGACAACAAAGAAAGCAAAAGAAGAACAGAGACAAGAAGGTCTTCGGTACCGGTAAGAGAGCTGCTAAGCACGCTGCTCGTCGTAACGCTGACTAAACTGGTTAAAAGGTTCATATCTAAAACTATTTTGATCTTTTGTTTGTGTGGATTATGATGGGTGTATAAAATCGAAAAAACGTCATTTTTAATGTTTCCAAAAGTATCTGTGTAGAATGGTATCCTTTTAAAGATTCTCAAGCACTTTGTCCAATCTACCAACGATATCGTGGTACAACTTTGACTGGTTGTCCAACTTTTCAAGTTGGCTATCAAAGTTCTTCATCAACTCTTGTAATTCAGAGTCTGATTGTATTGTATCGAGGTCCAAACCCACCAGCTTGATATCATCAAACATTGTTCCCTCGTTGGAATGTTCTATTTCAAATTCATCCATAACCTGCCTGAGTTTCTTGTCCTCTTCTTCATTCAGTTTTTCGTACGACTTTAAAAACTTTGTCGTCTGGTTTAGTTTGTCCTCTTCTTGGATAAGTGTACGTTTCAGATTCCTCACTATCTTCTTTTCGTTGGACTCTCTATTCAGTAGTGCACTTTGTCTCTTCAGCTGGTAATCATAATCAAAATCATCAAGCTTCGTTGCCTTCGGTAGCTTTGTCCTGCTGAAATCTGCCATGAAATCGTTTATGAAGTTTGTCATTGCGATATTCTGCGAGTTTATCTTCTTCGAAGGAACCATCTCCAGGCATTTTGACTTGTTAGTCATAAGAATATCCTCCACTGCCTGGAGCAGCTGTGATGATGGCTTTGACCACTGACGCGTCATGTTCGATGTGTACTTCTTGGACACCTTTCTGATTGTTTTATCATCTAATGGCATGGCTAAAATGATGTTTTATATGTGGGAACTGTGATCCGTGGTAGACTGTTATGATAGAAGACTCTGCCAGTTGTTTGTTTGTTTGTTTGTTTGTTTATGTTTTAGGGATGTCAACGACTGTCTTCAAATATACTTCCTGGTTATGAGCACAGGCGTGATATGACGTAGCACTGGTTCCATGGCCCTTTGCAAAAACCATCAATGTGCCAATCCATCACATCGCAGTGTAGTTGAACCATACTATGAAGCAGTGAGAGTTTTGCTGGATTCTACCAGCGGTGCTAGTATTCTTCTAATCTTACATCATAAAATTGATGAGTCTTCCAGGTCCTGTGTTGTTCCCAAATGTTACAAATCGCCACCAGTTTCGGAAAGCACCTGACTTGTGTACGAGGGAAGTTCATCCAATAGATGGAGGTGGAGTCTACTTCTATGATGCATCCATGTAAATCTCTATCTACATCACAAAGCGTATAATGTTAAATTGTTATCTGTATGTGCAGCTCAGGGTGGATTGTGGGATAACAAGGCTGTTCTCTATCGTAGTTATAACAAAGAGAAAATTGAATGAGGTTTCTGGGTATGTAAAGCATCTCAAACAGAACTGTTCCATGAAACTGCCCATTCCAGCGATTGTTTCAAGTTGGTGATACATTTTGGATGTGGTACCAGCATATTTGATAACTACTACAATTTTCATCGCCGCCATCTAGATCTGCTATTGTATAGTTTCATGGCGCGAGTGTCATCTTCCATCAATTCGGTTTTTACGAGCATTAATAATTGGAAGACATATATGAGTGTAAGATTGATGTACATAGGTCCTACATACATCATTCGAGATTACACTTTGGCTATTCTGAGTTTAAACATATCTCAACCACTGCCGCTCAAGGTGAATTGATATATCATTAGGACTGGAACAGTTCTGTTTTAGTACTTGCTCAGTTAAAGCTGTAATTGATGTCCGCTACGGTGAAGAACAAGCACAGTAACCCTTACGCTACTGGGCGAAAGTCGAACAGTACCCTGGCTGAATCTCCCCTGTAAATACCACTGGGCAAATCTGTTACTGAAACATGCTACTAAAACCAGTATACTGATGAAACGCCAAAGTGTGGTATCTCAGGAGCCCTAACTGTACCAACGAATCCATGACATGCATACGTCAGCCATACGTATGCAATTTAAATATCGTGTTATATTCACAGATGATGCCTTGGTTGCTACCCTTATAGTGCATACAATGATGTGTAAAACGGAAGAACCAACCTAGAAGCTCACAACACACATTGACGATCCTATACACTATGGTAATTACAAATCAAAAGCTGTGTGGTAATCGCAGGCAATTAAAAAGTACGTGCATGATCCACGCTGCTCGCTGTGGCGTGTGCTTAACAAATTGACCGTTAAAGAGTCTCAATGCAACTTATTACTGCACACGCATACGAATTCTTGGTATGCCACAGTTGTGCGTCGGCATTGGGCAAGTATGGGATACTGCGACAGCAGTGGGGTCCAAATCTCGAAAGAGGTCGTGAGACACACCTCATGATTAACGGTGAGTGTTCTTTCTCGGTGAATATGCACTGGGAAAGGTTTCATGATACCTGTCCCAGTTCACGTGAATGATGGTCCATCAAGTGCCCATTCCATTGCAACCTGAAATGATTAGGTCCACTCCCCTCCTCCCTCGTCAATTTGGACCATTTTCCCTGAAGGGTTCCCAATCTGGTGGAGATTCAGCGCCTTGGGTGTGGATAACAGCCGCGGTAATTCATGCAATCGCAATACGCCCATAAATTGTGAAATATGTATCAAGTGTAGGGGCCTCATATGAGACAGGTTCTGCCCTTGCACTTTGCAAGTTGTAGCTTTCGAAGGGTTACTATGTAAGACTAGGACGTTTGCTTTTGCGAACTTGTCGAAGCTTTGGCCTCAACACTTGCAAATTATACTGGGCCGAACTTCGTCGCCAGAAAAGTTGCCAAAATGGATGACTTGTCAAAGTCCTCCTCAAGGCGAAACCGAGTTTCCTGATATGTGCAGGAAACTAGTGGGAAGTTGGAAGCTTGGGTTGCCAGAAAGGCTGCGAGAACAGCTGCCAGAGACCATTGAGAACTAGAAATGGCCATTAATGTTCTATAATTGGCTCAGGCCAGGTAATAAAACCAAGAGGCAGCTGCCTCAAGAGCCCACCACTTGCTGGACCATACACACACACACACACATTCCAACACTTCTGAGTTGGAAATTGAAACCAACTTTACTTTTCATTCAGCCGAGCTCTGGATCTTTTCATCTATCTCAGTTACAATAGTCCCATGGAGTTTCCCTGCTGCATGCTAAGTTGATAAAGTTGGGATTCTTGATAAGCTAGCCCCATAAGTATATTTATAGGACCTGTGTGTGGTTTGTAGCTAACATGGTAAACATATACCTAGTGAGCCCTAGAATATGATAAGCTATCATTCTTGTAGTCGCAACGTGGATCTGATAAATTCCAAATAACCGGTCCTTTCATTACACGCACTGCATAAATATAAAACGTAGAATAAAGACGTCCGAGGCATACTTTGACGTAAATTCACCCGGGTCCTTTCCAATGAAAAGCGAAAAAAGAGAGAAGATAATATGGTTGTAACAGATTCACCAACACAGTAATATCCACTCCGTAACCCAGTGGAAACATGGTATCAATCACAGACCTTCCAATCAAGCCTGCGGGCCATCCTGTCGTTCCTAATCCTAGGCCCTGCGCTGATCCAGCGATCTCTCTCTCTCGAAAGTTGGGGTGCTTTCCAAAAATTTCAAGCAAAAGGTCTAGAACGGCCTCCATGATCGGAGTCGCTAAGATCCACTGCTGTATGACGTAAACGTGCGCCCCTCGTCTCCTTGAAATCCTCCGACTTGGAATGTTTTCCGGACCTATGCCCATACATTTGCGCCTATGTATGATGTATGCCTCTGTCTCTCTTTCTGCTTCTTCGTTTGACTCGCTTTTCTCAGTATGTCCTCTGTACCAGTGAACTCCCATGCAAACACATGTCGTATCCCCCTTCTGTAAAACAAATTTTTATCAACCACCTCCTTTTACTCAAACTACCCAGCAACCTCGAACTATCAACACTCAAACCATCTGCTCAAGGCCCTCGTCTTCCAGCGCATTAAACCTGTCCAAGACCCTGTGTTTAAGCTGCCTTAGGTTGTTCCAAGTACCTCAAAATACATCAAAATAGAAACTGCGAGCACTCCGACAAGAGGATAATTCTCAACTCTAAAGGCTAAAAATACAGTTGTCCTCGACCGTTGAAACGAACAATACACAACAGAGGAAGGGAAACACACCGCACTACGTTGAAGCAATACAAGGCGTAAGACCGTTCAAACTGTTGAAAGTTGAAGAAATATATATTCCGATCCAGCTGGCAAATTTCTGTGTTTTTCTACAACAAGAACCCACCAGAGAACTCGCATATAAGCACTGTACTCTCGACTGGAAAATATGTTTTCGTTCCAGCCACAAGAGTATACGCTGAAACAAACTGAAGAGACATTTAGGTCAGTACCATCTTCGAAGACGTTCACAAACTCCTTCTCCGCGATCGAAGAAGCGAAGGAAGGTCAGTTCATGGATTCGATGAGGGTGCAGAACAACAACCCATTCGAAGAATCTATGAGACAGGCGAACTTGAGAGATAAAGTATCCTCTGAAGCCGCACTCTTGGAACCTTGTCCCCCATTCCTTCAACAGCAGCAACATTCAAAGCAGGATTCCTGCAACTCTGTATCGTCGATCGACACAACGTTTAGCCATAGGCTACGGCGGTTCAACTCTTCCTCGTCCGTAGGATCACAGCAGAGTGTCGGTACTTTCAACGGGTTACCACTATCGCCCACCACGACATCTGGGATGTTGAAAAAAGTGGCTAAATTTGCATTACAACCGGGCGTGAAGTTGTTGAAGAATGAGGACACTGCAGAGCTGATGTCTTCCCCAACTGACAGTACTTTCTTCATCGACGTTAGACCGTTTACCGAGTTCAACTCGGGTCATGTGACTAACTCAATCAACTTAAATATACCATCGACGCTTTTGAAACGCCCAAATTTCACCTTGCAGAAGTGTTTGGGTAATATAACGTTTGGTGATAACGTGAGACTGACCAATTTCTTGGAATCTCATGAAATTCCACACAAGAGAATCGTGTTTTATGAACAGTACGAAATTATTAATGGTGAAGTGCCTCTTACTCTTTATGGGTGTCTGAATAAGTTTATCAATGATGAGAGCTGCGACGCAGAACTCTGTGTCGTTGAGTCAGGCTTCCAGTCTTTTGGATCGCAATATCCCGAGTTTGTTGATAATGCTCGAGTCAGCACATCCTCATCGCAACAAACAGAACTGAAACCACCACCTCATGGCCGATCTTTATCACTGGCTAACATACCAAGTACATTGTCAGTTTCACCAAACTTGGCAAGGTTTCATTTGCCAAAAATCCCTCAAACACCAGTGTTCAAGATTCGTCATAATGAAGAGTTTTACGATTTTGACAATTACAAAGTCCTTAATGAGTTCAAATTCCTTAGCTTGGCTATGAATCACTCAACCAGCGACAAGACACCAAAATGGTTAACCAATTTGTTTGAACATAGTTCTAAGTTGTCCTTAATTGAAAAGTTCAAATCTTTGGAGATTGAAGAGAGAAACCGTATCAATGCGATGATCTCATCTGATGGCGTTGGATCTGGAATCGAGCTTGGCTTCAAAAATAGATATAAGGATATTTTCCCGTACGAACATTCAAGAGTGAAATTGGCCAGCACGCCCACTCATGAAAGCCATGATTACATCAATGCTAACTTTGTAAGTGCTCCAAATGTGTCGAGGATGAAGTACATTGCGACACAGGCGCCTTTGGAATCTACAGCCAAGGATTTTGCCAAACTATGCCACGATAACAGAGTTGAATTAATTATCACTTTAACAAGCCAATTCGAAAATGGTGTGGAGAAATGCTACCCATATTGGGACGATATCAACTTCGACCTCTTGGAGACTTACAAATCCGACGAAATGGTCATTAGAAGGTTGAAGTCGAACCCGTACAATGAAGACATCCTACAGATACAAATCCTTAACTGGTCAGACCTGGATGTTTTGCTGAACTCACAGCAAGATGACGTTTTAAAATTGATCTACTTAAAGAGCATGATTCTTGAACGTCTGCACAAGACCAATGACAACGTAATCGTCCACTGTTCTGCTGGGTGTGGACGCACAGGGACGTTTTGCACGTTGGACTCCATCATCAATGAGCAATTTGTCACTGACAAAAGTTCGATTGAAGGTTATAATGTCTTTGATCCTGTTTTCGAGACTGTTGAAACTTTTAGAAATCAACGTATATCGATGGTGCAAAATTTGAGACAGTATTTGTTTATCTATGACTGTTTATTGAATTACTACGAGAACTTCAATGGGTTTTCGAATGAAGTCTTTCATCTATTGGACAATTTGGAGATATTGGTACATTTTTTCCAAAAAGAGTCCACCACCGTTTTGGCAACGAAAAAATTATCCATCAGTTGTTGATTCACGTACACTAATGATCACCCCCTTCACACTGTTCCTTTTAGAAGTTTTAGTTGGTTTCCTGTTCTACGCTTTTTGGTATTCTGTTTGTCTTTTGTTTTGTTTCTTATTCTCATATTCTAATGAATCTTACGAATCTTCCTTGTTTAATCCCATGTATATTCCTCCTCATCATTAGAAATCCATCAATCTATAGAACATATCGAACCTGTTTGCTTAAAGGATAGTAGCAACGCTAACCCAAGATCAATTCGTACAAGATGACAACCACGTTGACAATGATCAACGGCATTCTCATAACAGTCTGTACTGATGACACTATATTCATTAGCCTACTTAGAGCGGTTGTTTCAGGCTGTCCAAAAGCAGGCTGGCTATTCAAAAACCCGACTGAGTCTGTCTCGTTAGTACACGTAGAGAGGATGCTTGGCTATTTACGGTATTGCTACTTACGCCTGTTCAGGAATCTCTCCTCATTGAGCACAGCAACTGCGTTAACTAGCAAAAGAATAACTTGGTGTTTATGTTAGTGCATCGCGTTCTGGTTCCCTATTCAACTGAAGCGCCTCACCATAAAAGAGTCTTCCGAGTCCAAACATCGCTTTCCTTCTTCACGTTCACCTTGTGGGGATTGTGCTAACAGCCAACGTTGAGTTCTTGAAGTTGATGTGGATGTTGTGCTTTGAAACGAGCGAGCTGATTCAGCTCATATTTCGCGAATTCCAGTGTCTTCTTCCAGCTCACACGCCAAAATACACGTTAACCCCAGCAGTGACATGAGATGATTCTTTGATTAACGCACCAAAAGACTTTCTGGGTTTTGTTGATGGCTTTGAGATGTGTACAGAATATCAGTCATCAATCGAGAGAAAGAAGCACATTGAATTGAACATTGATGGCGAGCATCAACGATGAAGAGACGGGGAAACTATGATGGATCGAAGGTGGTGTCCGGGTGTTATATGTAACCAGGCATTGTGTAGAATCCGCAAGATATATATAGTTGTAGACTCTAAGTAGGCTGCATAATATTCATGCTTCTATTTGCCATGATATTAGTAAGAATTTCTAATTATTGTAATAATTGAGTATCAATTGGATTTTATGGTATTACTATTTTGATGTCTGAATTTCATAGTATAACATGGTCTCACCTTTTTCTTTTAAATACTGAGTATTACTGATAACAAATCAAAGCCATATATTTGACCTTCTTTACATTGTTAATCACGATATTCGTACACAAATATGAATAGGATATTAGCTCACGTCTTATAGACGTCATTACTCCAGATTCTTTCCAATTTCCCATATATAAATGTCCTCTACCAACTGACAAATGTGACCCCAAGGGTACGTAAACGCTCATAACGCCCAGTGGTGAAACACCTGGACACCGGTACAGATTTACTAATCAGGAAGGTGAATCCCCTCCTCCAAACCCTGACCTCGGGATTTAGGTACAGATGATCAATTTCTCTCGTCGGCTAATCAAGCAGATTGGGCAAACAGCATTTATCACCTTCTGCCTTCTTTTTCCTCCTTTAGAGTAATCAGACAAGCTGATGAAGAGCTGGAGATTCAACACTCCTTCGATATTGTACAAATCTTTCAACCATCAATCGTCACCTATCTTAAACAACACCATTCACAACAGGTCTATCATGACGTTTAACAAGTCCAACGGTATCGAAAAGCCCGACTTGGACGATAGACAGTACAAGGTCATCACCCTTGACAACAAGTTGAAAGCTTTATTGATTAGTGATCCAAAGGCTGATAAGAGTGCTGCTGCATTGGATGTCAATGTCGGTGCCTTTAGTGACTACGAACATTTGCCTGGGTTGGCGCACTTTTGTGAGCATTTGCTCTTTATGGGAACTGAGAAGTATCCAGATGAGAATGAGTATTCCAGTTACTTGTCGAACCATGGTGGTCACTCAAACGCATACACAGCTGCTGAAGATACCAATTACTACTTTGAAGTGAACCATCAGTATTTGGAGGGAGCTTTGGATAGATTCTCTCAGTTCTTCATTGCCCCTTTGTTTGATCCAAGTTGTAAGGACCGTGAGATCAGGGCTGTTGACTCTGAGAACAAAAAGAACCTACAGAACGATACCTGGAGATTGTACCAGTTAGACAAGTCTCTGTCCAACCCAAGCCATCCCTATCATAAGTTCTCCACCGGTAATTTGCAAACCTTGGGCGAGATTCCGGCGGGCAAGGGCATTGACGTTAGAGATGAACTTCTCAAGTTTTACAAAGAGTCATACTCTTCAAACTTGATGAAACTAGCTGTTATTGGAAGAGAAGACTTATCAACATTGGAGAAATGGGTCGTGGAAAAATTCACCACAGTGCCAAACTACAATACTGCAAAGCCGGTGTTTGATGCACCAGTATTCACCCACAATGAATTACAGAAATTGATTAAGGCGAAACCGGTGATGTCAAAGAACAAGTTGGGACTATCTTTCTCTGTTCCTGACCATGACAACAGTTGGGACGTTCAATCTTCTCATTATTTCAGCCATCTGATTGGACATGAAGGAAATGGGTCTATTTTGGCATATTTGAAAGAACAAGGTTGGGCAAACTCCTTATCAGCTGGTGGATATACCATCTCTAAGGGTAATGCAACGTTCGGTGTCGATGTTGATTTGACTGAAAAGGGTTTGCAACATTACGAAGATGTATTATACACCATTTTCCAGTTCTTGGAAATTGTCAGAAACGAAGAACCTCATCAATGGATCTATGAAGAATTGAAAGAGATTAGTGAGATGAACTTCAAGTTCAAGCAAAAAAGCTCCCCTTCATCCACAGTTTCAAGCTTGGCAAAGGATTTGCAAAAGGACTACGTTCCGGATGATTACGTCTTGAGTAGACGAGTCATGAGAAGATATGACCCAGCTTTGATCAAAGAATTTGGTTCTTCATTGACTGTTGACAATCTAAGAGTTACCTTGGTTTCCCAATCTGTGGATACAAATAAGACTGAAAAGTGGTACGGAACAGAGTACTCAGTGGAAGATTTAAGCCCTGAGTTCATTTCAAAATTATCCAAGCCATCTCCTAACCCTGAGCTAAGATTCCCTAAACCAAACGAGTTCATCCCAACAAAGTTTGACGTTGAAAGAGTTGAAGTTCAAGAACCGTTGAAGAAGCCAAAACTTTTGCAAAATGACGACAAGTTCAGATTCTGGTTTAAGAAAGATGACCAATTTTGGGTTCCAAAGGCTTGTGTTCAATTGTTTCTGAACCTGCCTGCTACAACCGGAACCCCAAGTGCAAATGCTATGACGACGCTTTTCTCAGAGCTGTTGCAAGATGCTCTCATTGATATATCCTACAATGCTGAAATTGCCATGCTACACTTCAATTTGATTACAGGCAAGGAAGGACTAGTGTTGAGCTTTGACGGTTACAATGAGAAGTTGTCGGTCTTGATTCAAGAGGTTCTCGAGGCAATGGTTACATTCAAACCTCAGAAGCACAGGTTCGAAGTCATCAAAGAAAAGAGAATCAGAAACTTGAAGAACTTTGAGTATAAACCACCGTATAATCAAGTAACAACAGTTTTCTCCACTTTGGTGAACGAAAAGGTGTTTTCCACTCATGACATGATTGAAGCTGTGAATAACACAACCTTTGAAGACATTGAGAGATTTATTCCTGGAATTTTTAAGCAAGCATTTGTTGAAGGTTTAATCATTGGTAACTATAAAGAACAAGAGGCATTTGAAATTACAAAGCTGATCACCGGAAGCTTGTCATTTGCCCCACTGTTCTCCGCACAGAGATTCAAGCCAAGATCCTATATCTTACCTGAAGAGAAGACCTTCAGATACGAACTGTTGTTGCCAGATGAAAACAATACAAACACATGCATCCAATACTTTATCCAAGCAGGTGAAACTCGTGACAGCCGTCAATATGCTCAAGTGGAACTACTTGCCCAAATCATCAAGGAGCCAGCCTTTGATATTCTCCGTACCAAAGAACAATTGGGTTACATTGTGTTTAGTGGATTGCTTGAAACCAGAACCACTTTTGGTCTGAGAATCATCATCCAGAGTGAGAGAAACGCAGCATACTTAGAGTCTAGAATTGCCAATTTCCTCAAGCTATTCCAGGTAACACTGAAGGAGATGCCAGCTGAAAAGTTTGAGCATCACAAGGAGGCGTTGATTCATAAGAAACTGGAGTCGTTGAAGAACCTCCACCAGGAGAATGCAAGATACACTGCTGCCATTTCTAACGGTGTCTATGACTTCTTGTCCAACGAAGTTGCAGTTGAACATTTGAAGAGCATCACGAAGCAAGAGACAGAGACGTACTATGACAAGTTTGTCCTAAATGGCACATCAAAGTTGATTGTAAACTTGTTGGCCAAAGCTGGTACCGATAACGAAACCGTTGAAGGATTCCCAACTGGCGAGACAATTAAATGTTCTGGCGAACTGCAAGCAAGATTGTACTTGACTCCAGCACCGGCTCCATTAGAAGGGAGCATCTCCTTCGATCCAAAGTTATAAATACCCATAGCTGTTGTATTAAATGATTCCATCCATATATCATTGTTAGCAATGTAGTCATCCGTGTGGCCCTTACCATAAATGTGTCAACTCTTTGATAAGCAGTCATCCACGGTTAATCATGGAAATCATCACCATCCATAACAAACATTTGTTGACATTCGTCAAAGAGGTATCATATTTGGTGTACTTTTGGTAATTGCTTGTGAGTATATGGTTCCAGCCAATCATTTCTATGGGGGCGCTTATTGTGAAGGAGAAGCACTGACAAATGGAACCAGGAAGATGAGCGCATTGGAAGGTGAGCCTACTCTACCGCCTTCCTCACTGAACCAGATGGGCGGCAGAGCCATAGACGAGGAAACGCCCTTGCTCCAAACAGGACAGGTTTCACCTTCAAAAGCTGGTGGTATCATTCCATCGTTGGCCTCAGTTTGGTACACGCTACCGTTTCTAAGGACCTCGGCGGTTACTCTGCGTAACGGGGTCAGGAACCACAAGCTGTTAGCAGTGCCATTGACGCTCTTCGTGGGTTGGCTTATCGTGGTGATATGTGTTGTTGTATTCAAAGGTCCACAAGTGTTTGATGAAAGCTCTTATGTCCACATTAGCGGCGTTGAAGTCTCGAATATAACAGATACAGGCTTGTTGGTGAATGTGCAGGGTATGATCAGCATAGATTATGGGAAGCTTGGCTGGTTCTTGAGGAGTATTTTCATCCCATTGACCATGTTACTTGGTGAATTGACGATACAAACAAATGAGAAGGGGGTTGAGCTGTTTGTGAATTTGCCAGAGTACGACGATGAGAACTTTTATCATCCAGTGAGTTGCCTTTTACCACCACTTACCATTGATTTTACCCAAGGGAGTATCAACTCTTTCCACATACCTATACAAGTTGAGATCAACCCATATGATACGAGCAAAGTCTATTCTCAATATCTCGCCTTGAGAGATGTCAGTCGATTGCAAGATATTGAGATCTCTGCTGTATTCAACTCAAGATTTTACGTTAGCAAATCGGTCCCATTAGGGACCTACAGCGTTAAAGAGAAAAGGCAAATAACAATTCCTTCAAATACTGAGTCAGGACTTTTCGATTATACATTGAAGTCATACAATGTCTCCATAGAAGGTGAATCCATCCAATCATCAGTTGAAGTGGGTCTAAAAAGCTTGAGTGTACCTGTGAATACTTATGTTGGTAAGATCGACTGGGACGTCTACAGTGCTGGATGCCTCAACAATATAATATATACTGCAAGTATAACCACGGAAGAGGTACAATTCAAAAATGGAGAACCAACGATTATAAGGGCTTCCCTTAGTGTACCAAGATTCGATAAATCTTTGGAACGGCATTGTCCCGATGGGTTATCCCCTATTAACAGATCATTGAAGAAGTTTCTTGAATCCAGTACAAATGTTTTCGTCTCTGCCAGAGTCAACTCGGAAGCAAACGCAAACTTGCCAAAGTGGTTGTACCTGATAATCACAAGCATCTTCCAGCCAATATCGTTATCAAAGAAGGCTTTCACTAGAGCACACCACAAGCCCTTGAATTATGACCTATCATCTGCAAGTATCATGGTAGCTAATGACGCTAAGATCTTACCAGAGTTAAGTGCACAATTTGAGTTGATATTGGATCTTCCAGTGCCAAATTATAAGAACCAACTGTTCAACTTGAAGAAGGTGCTTGGCGACCTTTGTATTGTATACAAAAATGAGATCGTATTGAAGATATATCTCCACAGTTGGCAACAAACTGAAACATATTCGGAGATCATAGACCTTTTTGTCCAAGGTGCAATGATCGATATAGTTAATGATCATCTAACAGCTGAATTGGTTAAAAAGTTTCTCGATGGTGACAAATTTGAAACAATAGTTAAAGCCAAGATGGATATGGATTTGGTCACACCAGTATCAACAAAGATCTTTCAGCAGGTGGAGTATGAATCGAACATCACAATCCATGGAATTAAACATTCTATTGATGATGTCGAGATAAAACTTCATGATTTGATCTACATCACCTCATCCACATCAACCAATCTTAGATTGTTTGTCAACATGATGGTCACTAATCCCTTCATTGTAAGTGCTGGTATCCAGTTTGTGAATATGAAGATCGCATACAATAACACAATCGTCGGTAATATTGAGATATCCGATACTGTATTATTGGCAGACAATTCTACGGAATTAACCACTATTTTGAGACTTGATTCCTCATCAGATAAAAGTCAGCAAGCACTTGAGGAGCTGTTAAGTAGATACATCTCAGGAAAAAAGCCAGAAATCATTATCACAGGTCACAATGATTCATGCAAGAGTGCTCACATTGCAAACATTCTATCAGAACTATCTCTACCATTTACAGTGCCAAGCTTCCACAATGATGGGAACAACGGATTCATTTTGGGTACGATCTTCCATGTGATGAGCTCAGAAGTCCAGATCACGGCTTACAACCCTGTGAATAATGAGCCTGCACTGATAAAGATCAACAGTGCAAAGGTTTTTTCAAAGGACATCGAGGTTGCAAACGTGAATACACCAACCCAGATTACTTTACCCCCAGGTGTGTCAACAACAAGAAGGATTGCTATAACAATTGAACCAGGAGCTGCCGAGTTGTTACGAAAGTCAATCAACGGTAACCTTACATTACAAACCATCGCAAACTTCGATTTCAGCATCGAGGACTTTTCTTTGAATCTAGATTACGAAGGCGAAGGGGTAGATTCTCAGATTAGACTGTGATATAGCTTAACACAGCACACCACTAACGTGATGATCCTCAGCATAAACACACCGTTTATTCATTCTAAACAATTGCAAGCTAAAAAAAAGATGTGTCCTTTCATCGACATTCAAGACCCACTATCGAATCTCAAACTTCCTATCCAGGAATATTTAGCATTTGTCTAGGAAACGGTCATTATTGGGATCTTGTCCCAGAAATGGCAATGGAATAGCTTGATAATTAACACTAATCCATCGTGGCAAATGTTTCCAGTTACTTTTTGATTGGGGAAAAGGAAAAAAAGTTGTTAAAAGGTAAGAAAAGTTTGTACTGAAGAAATTTTTTTTTATCGTGGGAATTATCATCGGTAAGGGCAACAATACCTAGGGCTACAACATGTCAGATTGCGGAGCCATTATATATATTTAAGTGTAATATTAGAGGATCAACGTGCCCACATGACCGATGATTTTGGCCAGACACGTTTGTAGAGGGCCATTGCAATAACATCCTGTGAACTGATCTTACCGTCAAAGTTTGCCTTGAAGTAACCGTGTGTACCCAGACTGTCCTTGATGAAACCTGATCTCCCAGATTTTGTAAAGAGTGGGACAGACTTGAAGTACTGGATATCGTGCTCGTTGAAGAACATGTAACGCACTGTGATGACTCTCTTGTGGATCTTCACGGCGTGACCAGTGATGACAGCACGCTTAGCCAAAACTCTCTGATGTTCTGCATTGAGGAAAGAACCATGGCCAATGAATTCGATCTTTCTTGGAGATTCAGAGGTCTGTTTGAAGAAGATGGCAGGTGCGTTAGTGAATGTCACTGGTGCAATAGCTGTTGCAACACAGAGAGCATCCTTGTGCAAGAATCTTTCATACTTGTGAACATTGTTTGGAGTGTTTGATGCGTCGGAAAACACAGGCTTAATGACTTGACGTCTTGGGCCGTACTGGACAATCATGGTTTCCTTTGATGGTGTTGGCTTATCGTACTCTTCCCAGGATTGAATGGAGAAGTTCACAACAGCAAGCTTATGTTCGTGTTCGAGCAATCCATAGATGATGAACGGTGCCACTGATGGGTTTGGGAATTTTGACACGATAAACTCTGGTGCCTTTAGGTAGATTCTAACCCTGGAACCAGCGACTGCTTGGGCCTCGCCGATAGATGACTTGAGGATCTTGTTTTTCGTAGCCTTGAAGTTTGAGATACGTAAGAGTCTTCTCCATTCGCTAGGCGATCTTGGATCGTATTCATCACAATCCCATGTAGCGTTATATAGACTCTTCAAACCTCTGTATCTCTTGAGTCTCTCCTTACCAGACTCAGTAGGAAGCAATTCGAGTTCATCAGGGAATTCACGATCTTCCTCCTCCTTATCACGGAACATCTGCAGTTGACGTTCCTCCTCTTCAGCATTGAGCTCAACAAACATTTCACTTTGTAAATCTTGTGGATCTTGGCCTTGCTCTGAATAGACGTCGTCATCCATATTGTCGTCATCCATCCCATCTTCATCCATTTGATCGTCACTCTCATCATCATCATCTTCACCTTCAACAATATCATCCTCGAGGAACCATCTGGCTTGGTAATCAGAGGTACCTTCTGGCAAGTTCAGCTTGAGCTTCTTTGGCTGTTCAGGAACATACTCATAGTCATCATCATATCTGATAGCATCTGGGTTGTAATTTTGATGTTCTTCATCTTCCCAATCCTCCATATCCATTTCCTGAGGAGCCAATTCCTCCAGCGACTCCTGGTTTTCATTAGGAGTGAATCCTTCAACTTCGGATCTCGTAATCTTCTCGATACGTTCAATTTGGAAATCTCCTTGACCTGGAATGTGAATCAATCTGTTTGCGTTGAAACCAATACCTCTAACAATACCTTCCACTTTAACCAAACCTTCATGAGACACAGCTGGATTTGTAGGTTCCCATGAGACTTGGTCAGCAACTAACCAGCCTCTGGAATCTCTCCATGTTATTGATTTGGGGAACTTCTGGCACAACGTTCTGATTGCTATCAATGAATCGGACGCATTTTCCAAATTGTAGATCTTTTCTTCAGTTGGGAAGAAATGTTTGAAATAACTCTCAAGAGACTGTTTGACATCTGCCTGGAATTTCTCCTTTGGATGAACTTTAGACAGGTTGTTCACCACGCCCATTGTGTAGCCAATACCTTGTAGTTCTAAGGCTCTGATGATCTGTTCACCATATTCCTGTTCCACTTCAGATGTACCAGAGAGACCGAAAACGACAAAGTCAGCCACCTTAGCAGCGTCCAAGATGGAGATGAAATCGTTAAAATCAGGGATGATGAACTTTAAGTTACTTTTGAACTTTTGGATCTTTACTGAGGTAACGGAAGGTGATTGGATCATGGACTTATCTTGTCCTGGCAAAGCAGCAGCATCGATCAACTCATTTACGATTGACTCTGCAGACACATCCTCAGTCAATGGAATCACAGTGATGATTTTTTCCGCACCATTAGATCCCTCAAATAGTTTCCTACTCTCTGACGTTTGGAGAATCTTCTGATCTCTCAATTGTCTGGCCAAATTCTTTCTTTCAAGTTTGGAGTGTCCCTTTTTGACCTTTTGAACACTAGATGTCTTTTCAATTTTACCCTTATATCTCGCCTTTATTGAGCCCTTCGATGCGTGTTTTGACTTGAATGGTTTGTGACCGTTCTTAACGGTTGATCTATGCGAATGACCAGCCATTGTAGTTAGCTAACGAGCTTGTAGAGTCAATGTCTTGTAGCAAAACCTCCAATATTAGTTTCTCAATTGATACCGCAGTAAAAATTTCATCGAATAAAATGCATGAGAAAGCAGGGCTCACAACCAGGTCATCGCTCAAGCCCTAAAACATACACGTGACTACACATAGGGCAGCATAGGTTTTTCCTCGCTGTGACGATGAAAATTTTTCAGTTGGGCTTCCGCGAAATTTTTGCTATGAGCCCGCCAGTGGCACTCCCTGGCGCGCGCTGTGTGTGTGGGACTCTTTCAACAAACTGAACAATTCAAACATCGAACAGACTCAGTAGCAGGTTTAGTTTACCAACACCAAAAGGTTAAGACATCAGTTAATGTGAGTGGAAAGTGATGACATGCGGGTTTGAAAGAGAGAGCGAGAGATATATTTGGTCTATAAGAGGTATATCCATGAAAGACCAGCAAGAACGTGTTGTATTAGTGACGGATACCAGACAATAGACCACAGACGTGAAGACAGTCGAAAGGAAAGCCAAATGATGTTTGAATATAGTGAATAAAGAAGAACAATCCATGGAGGTGAGATAGGACACACCCTCTAAGGACCAACGCTACTTCAAGGACACATAGCAGACCATGGAAATCGACCTCTTCTTTCACCCGCACAGTCAATTTTCGAGTGCCAGAATACTAACTCAAGGACTATAGCAAAATGGCTCACGAAAACGTTTGGTTCTCCCACCCAAGAAACTACGGTAAGGGTTCTCGTCAATGTAGAGTCTGTTCTTCTCACACTGGTTTGATCAGAAAGTACGGTTTGAACTTGTGTCGTCAATGTTTCAGAGAGAAGGCCAAGGACATTGGTTTCAACAAGTACCGTTAAGAAAACTTCTATTTGCTGCTAATGCTGGTTGATCGTTTCATATCGAACATGTTTTAATCTACACAAAAAGGTTATGTATACCACTGACTTGTAGAATGCCTTCCTATTGGGCCTTGTAGCTGAATACTCAATGAGCTGTTGAAATCCGCTAAAGCTATTGGACGTGTCCGTACCAGACTATCCGGACTTAAATTGGTCGTCTGGCTATTGATGGAGTACAAGAACAGTAGTTATGGTGAGCTTAGAACGATAAAAGGTCTAAAATGGATGCTAGTGCTATAACAACATCGTCATCTTTCTTCAAGTGTAACTCGTGCTCTATCCAGTTCCCGAATTCTGATGCGCAGAGATACCACATGAAGACAGATTGGCACAGGTATAACCTCAAAAGAAGAGTTGCAGGTTTGCCACCTGTGGATGCTGCTATCTATGCTGAGAAGGTCCAGCAGTCACAGAAGTACCAGGAAGAAACAGACGAGTTTGGATTTAAGGTCTTAAAGCCAAAGGATAAGAGTCTTCATATCAACAAACACCATCCAAGAGGCCGTATCTCCCAGATCTCTCATGGATTCCACAAGGACCATTTGGAAGACAGAGGAGTGAGCCCTGCTAGTGTCACCAGTGATTTCTCTCACTTAAGTATGGGAGAATCTGTGTATTCGCATCCTGCTACACATACAGATGTGGACAGTAACTTTGATACGGGATCTGAACTGGCTACGCAGTCCGACGACGAGGATTATAACGATGACCAAGATTACTCCGATGACTATGACAGTGATAACTTGCAGAGCGATGACGAATTTGTTGAAGAGCCATTGCAGCCAATCACGAGCTGTATCTTTTGTGGAGTGGCTCATAATGAGCTGGAACAGAACGTTACACATATGTTTAAGAGCCATGGCCTGTACATTCCTGAGCGGTCATATTTAGTAGATCTCAAGGGGTTATTGGAGTACTTGATCTCTGTCATTGTCATTGAGAATGAATGTCTATGTTGCAATTTCCAAGGTAAAAACTTGGAGAGCATTAGAGCTCATGTCACATCGAAGGGTCATTGTCGACTACCGTATGAGTCTAAAGAGGAAAGGGCAAGATTCGCAGACTTTTATGACTTTTCCAGCACTGAAGCAGTCGCTGTTAAATCATCGTCAAAGAAGAAAGTTGGATTCCAGGAGGATAGTGAAGCTGATACACCAACTGAAGGAAGTCAAAGTGAAGACAGCGATGATAACGGTATGAATGACAATTACACAATTGCCACCATTGATCCGGTGATTTCAGAGTTGAACTTGCCCAATGGTTCAAGGCTGGGTCACAGATCGTTGCAGAGGATCTACAGACAGCATATCCCATCACCACGTCCTCCAACAGAGTCCCAACTAACAGTGGCATCGGCTGATAAGAGGTTTGGTCAGTTGACAGCTATGGAGTACAAGAAGGAGATTCTACAGCCAAAATTGATAGAGATGAGAGACCAGAATAAAATTATAAGAAAGGAAACTAAAAAAAGGGTCAACTTCCAAGCACATTTCAGAGATCAAATGCTTGGTGGTTGAGGTTTTCAATGAGGTTCTTCTATACCTGTCACATATCTGTAGATTTAACGATCACCTCCGAATCCTTTAAGAACGAACGACCTTCCTGATATTTTGCGCACTGCACTTTTCAAATCCTTTGGCTTTGGTGTACTGAGCGACTGATCAGTGTCTGCGGTTGGTGTTCTCAATTCCACAGATGGCGTTGATACATCATATTTGGGCAAGTTCTTGACGTTGTTAATTGAAGTTGCGTTCTCCAAGACTTGATCCTCTTTCAACTGTTGAACTTTGCTAAACTTATTTAGGAGATCATCCCAGTGATGAGTTGATTTCAAGGAGCTCGTATCATCTAAACGTTCTTGTCCAACTTGTGGGAAACTGGTGATAACGTTAACACTGTTCAACCTGTTCTTTAGAGTAGAGAAGGCAGACGACTGAGGTAGAACCATTAAGATACCGTAGAGACATTTGTACAAATATGGGTGGTTCTCTGGTTCCAGAAGTTGAAGTCTTACCCTTGTGAAAACTGGCGATTCTAAAAGTTGAACAAGTACATCAATCTGCACCAACGTATTTACAGTAATCTCAAACTCAACAAAAATCTGTAACACCGCATATGCTAACTCGTACGCTTGTGCCCATAGACACAATGCCAAAGTTGCGGGTGCATTATGGCACCAAGCTTTGAATAAGCTTGTAAACAGAACCCAGTTGTCATCGTTTTTACGAAGTTTTCGTCTTAGCGGAGACAATTCTGGAGCAGTGATTAAGTTGTTGTTCAGAATCTGAATGATGATACTTGCAAATGTGATATCCTTCTCATTTTCCAGTGCATTCCCCAAAGTTTGGTATACTCTTACAGGGTCCAAAGAAATACAGAGCTTTCTCAAGATGAAGTTTCCTCTCGTCTCCAGAAGCCTTTGATCTTTTTTGTAGAGATCTAGGAGGTTCACCATTATGTATGAAAAGCTTTTATCATCGCTTGAATGAGAAACTTCAGAGAGCAATTGTAAATCTTTATGTATGACTTGTTCGTTTGAGTCGGACAACGCTTTTAATAAGACGGTGAACAACTCATCGCCTCTTGTTAATAGCTGTTCTGGTGATTTCTGATAAAGCATCTTGAGCCAATCTAAGACGGCCATCTTTGTTTCTTCATTTTCGTTTAAAAAATGTGACGTGAGTTGGTTAATCGTTGACGAATAATTCAACCTCTTTTCTTCTGCTTCACCAAGGTCTTTAATTAACTCCATCAATGCCGAATTGAAATCTTTTGAGTTCTGTTTTAGCGTTGAATTATCGTTATTTGCCATTGTCAACAATATCACGGATAACAATTTGGATAGGTAGGGAATGAAGGACATTGGAGAGATCTCCAATAACGATTCAAGCCAATTAAGAACAACGATTTGAATCTTTGCATCTGAGGCATCTATGTGAGAAATCAAAATTTCCAGGATCTTTGGATAGTCCAAACGTACATCTTGACCAGGGATGTACAGTTCACCATTGTGTTTGAGTAAAGAGTCATCGTTTACATTCTTTTCATCACCTTCATCATCACTGTTTGCATTCGAGGATTGTGCCATGTTTTGTTCCACAAGTTTTTGAATCTCTGATATTCTTCTAATCTCATGGAGCAAAAGGTCCAAGGCACTTTGAGTAATTACCCTCACATCTGTGTGTGAATCACCCAGGAAATTCAGCAATCCGCCTAGAAACGCTGGCAAATAAGACACTAATTCGAGGTCTGGCACAGCGTTCAACGTTGTGATCCAGGAGACGAGAAATACCCTTGTAAATGGATCGATTGTGTTAATTCTCTCCATTAGAAGCGGTATGAATTTCGGCAATGAAAACGCCCTTGCATTCTGTTGAGGCTGGAACTGCAAAGTCTCTCCATTTGAAGTATACGTCGCTTGTGTTGCCCTTTTATAATCCCCCTCTGGATCCATTGGTATGATCGAGATATAGCTTGACGCATTATCATGGACAATATCTTTAATCAACCTATCCAGGAGGTCTGCACCGCTTTTGACGCTCACGTCCGAGTCCGCGCTAAGTTTACATAGAACGTCAAAGATCTCATTGAAGTATCTCAAGATCTCACCTCTTGCAACCTTTGCAATGTTGAACAGCGACTCACTTGCATAGTACCTTACTTGAGCATCCTGATCGCCAAAACACGCGAGGACAGGATGGATGATATCGTCCAAATGCTGAGCCAGCTCTTGCTGCCCCAGTGCGATCGCCGTTGCAGCCAGTCCAATCAGTCCACCGTTACGAGCATCGGGCTTATGAACAGCATATGCAAAGTCCTTCGACAGCTGACCAATGATCGCATTGATCTTGTCTGGATCAGTCTTTACAAACACTTTCACCTGTTCTTCCAGCTCCTTAGCGGCATTCTTTCTCTTATCGTACACTCTATCGTTCAACCTCTTAACAATCGAGGCATCTGTCGTGTTCCACAACGATTAGTAACGGCTTACAGAGAAAACCATTGTGTAGATACTCACCCATGGCTTCAAGGAGCAAACTTCAGACGCTTTCCTCTATTTATTTTCGTAAACAATGATAATGTACCGCTGGTAAACAAACGATTAGCCGCCGTGGAGGGGGAAGGACGGGGGTGGTGAGCTTTTCCGAATTGTAAACAAACATCGCATCCGGACACCACGCCCGCTTAACCAGGCCCGCTTAGCCTCGGGGACGTGCGGGCTACACTGATTATGGAACCAAGCATTTTGATTGGAGATGGCTATAAGGGATCACTGCTGTGCACAACCTTCCAGATCTTCATCTTTGATCTCAACGTTACTCAAATCACCCAGTTTCGAGTCTGCCAATTCATCTGGTACGTTACCAGTTGTCTCCATCTCTTCCAGTTTACCAGATATGTACTCAAAATCCTTCGTATCGTCGTAGTCCTCTTTTTCAAATCTACTTACAATGTCATTAACGATGTTATATTGCAGCTGGTACCTTTCGTATTCCTTGGGTTCCAACGTATCCTTGTTCTTGTCCAGCCAATCAGGGTACTTCACCGATAGCGATTTCAATGGCTCATACATCATAGATTTGGACATTAGCACACCCATACTCTCCATTAACGCCTTTGAGATGTCGTCATCCAATGACATGTTCTGCATCATCTCCTCCAATTCCTCATCCACGTTCTTACCATTGGGGTCAACTTTCGTCTTGAGCCTATTTAGCGTCTCCTCAATTGTGTCCTTCAGATTCTCCGCCGTGGCAGCAGAAGTGGCATTGTCACCACCACTCTCTTTAGATTCTTGCGTAGATTGTGTCTTTTCTTTGGCGTCCGTCTCTGCGAAAACTTCATCTTGGAACTCATCCAGATAGTCATCCAAATCGTCTAAATCGTCAGCCATTGCTTCTCACCGGGTGTACTGGTCCTCCTGTTCGTACCGCTAGGACGGTGTTCTTCGTCTGCCTCCATAACAATTCTCCGGTTTGCTGCAAAAAAATCCCCCCATCTCGGTTCCAGGCACAACAAACCCAGCCAAACGGTCAGCAATGCACACACAAAGTTGGACCGCCGAGCGGTGCTGGGACAAAAATCAGCGGAAGGAAAACTGGCAGAGGCCCCACCACCACCACCCAACCTCGCACCGTCCAGCGAGCGCGCGCCGGCACTGAGAGCTTTTGTACGCACCGCTAACAAACGCCAACATCAGCGGTAACAACATCGCGAGTTTTACGGCCTACAAAAACCAAAACAACAACGACGAAGACAACAACAACACCAACCACACCAACAACCGATGTCTTCTTTGTTGAAGAACCGTCTCCAGGAGGAGAGAAAGCAGTGGCGGAAGGACCACCCGTACGGGTTCTTCGCTAAACCTGAAAAGAGTGCAGATGGGTCGTTGAATTTACAGAGCTGGACAGCTGGTGTCCCAGGAAAGGACAATACCATCTGGGAAAACGCCACTTATCCATTGACGATCACATTCCCCAACGATTTCCCTTCGAAACCGCCGAAGGTAAGGCTCCCAGCTGGGTTCTACCACCCTAACGTTTACCCCTCTGGAACCATCTGTCTTTCGATATTGAACGAGGACCAAGATTGGAGACCTGGTATCAACTTGAAACAGATCTTGTTAGGCGTACAAGAACTATTGGATACACCAAACCCGGATTCCCCAGCACAGGAACCGGCTTGGAGAGCATTCGGTAAAGATCGTGCTCTTTACGAAAAGAAGGTGATAGAGCAGGCAAAGAAGTACGCCAAAGCTGGTTAAAGCCCTGTTCCTACGAGCGAAACGAACACAAACGTTTGCCTTTAGTATACGTGTAAAAGTACATACATATAATCTATTACTATACCTCACTCTTCTTGTAGTCGATGAATCTGCCCAGGTTGTTGTAGATCTCCTCAGCCTTCAATTTGAACTCCTTATCAACATTCTTGTCGACAAGTTTGAAACTGGTCTTCACCCTTGGAGCAAGCTGCTCCAATCTCTTCAAATAACACTGAGATACAAAGACTGGGGTGTTGTAATCGTACAAAGAATCACCATAAATGTCGTAGAGCTGATCAAGAATTTCAAATGTTAGTCTGGAAGGTGTCTTATCACTCTCTAACAGATTGAACAACAGTTGAGAAATCAACAGGTTTCTTTCCACTTGGCCTTGTTGCTTTGCCAACATGGATAGCACTCCAACTAAGCGAATCGAATATTCAACATTGTCCGAGGAAGATGAGTTGGAGTCCAACTCTTGACATAGAGATTGTACGAAGGAAGAGTCCAGTTCAAGCGGAACAACGTTTAAAATTGCCCATAGACATCCAAATATAGAGGTCTTTTCTTCAACATCACATTGAGAGAGATCCAACTGGGAGAGCTCTACCCATATCTGTTGGGCAATTGAGGTCCATTGTGGAACTTGAATTGATACGAACAACCATGACAAATTATTCAATGCAGTCAAAGCTCTTGATCTAAACTCCAAATGTGGAATCAGCGCAATTAACACGTCTCGCACTTGAGTACATAGCGCGTTGGCCAATTCGGCATCAAGTGAGTCATTATACGAGATGAGCTCAATCATTGCAGTGAGAAGTTCGAGGGACAATTCCACAGTTTGGAACTCTGCCCTCGCATCAACTCTTTTCTTTGCATCCATCTTCAGTTCATCCAACTTCCCATTATCGATCTCTTTCAACATTATATCTCTGTTTAAACCTATGTCAATTGTGGTCAATGTTCCCAAGATCTTTGCAACTATCTGAACAAATGCAGATTGGTCTGAAATGTCAACAAGCTGCAATCTAATACCTTGAATATACACTCTAGACAAGTTTGTGAATCTAGGAACCTCATTCACAAAGGTTTCGAGTAACTCAAAGTTCAAGTCCCATTCGCTTGTCAAACTTTGAACAAACTCATCGCTAATGGTACTGAAATCGTAGATGAGATCCAAGATCGCGTTGAACAGAGATACTGTTATCTTCAGTTCTTTGTTCTTGAAGTCCAATGCGACCGCAAGGATATCCTTCAAGAATTCTCTGAGTGAGTTCATCTCCTTCATAACAGCATTGAATATGTCGTCACTTGAATCACACAACCCGACAATTAAAGAGATCAGATTCTCAATCATATCAAACAACAACGACTTGGCAACCTTATCCAAAGATGTTGCGTCCACCTTATAGACGTGCCATCCCTTGACACATTTGTTCAAATTATCCTGAATCACCCTCCAAATGTTCTGTCTCCACAGGTACACAGCAACGTCATAACCTTCCTCCAACACCAAATTTCTCAACAGCCCAAAGGATTCAACGACAATCTCAGAGTTGGAGTCAGTGAGACACTGTTCCAGGACTATTTGAACCAATCTCTCCTTAAGTAACAACTTACGGAACTTTGGATCATCACTCATCACGGCGATGGACCCAAGCGCCATGGACTTCTCATTAGGCGTTGTGGACTTCAGCTTAGCAATGAGAGGTAGGATCTTATTCTTTGTGAGTTGTTCATCCTGTTTACTCGACGTCGCTTTACGAGAGACAGCCAATGGATTGGAACGATGTCTTGATGATCTGGAGTTTTTCTTGAGCTTACCCATTGCTTCAAAATGTCTCTGTTCTTAGGCTGTAATTTGGTTGTGATGAGGATGAAACCCTCTCGAGAAATTTTTTTTTCTTATGGTGGGGGGGGGGGAAGATCTGGACGGACCAGGCGATGAGCTCCCCTCTGTATGGGCTTCATGGGGATTAACAGTGAGTGTTTTTGTATGAATATCTACCCTTTTATATAGAGAATTTCAGATATTAAATGTATATACACGTAGATAGAGATGAGTAGACATAGTGCTGTGATCATTCATCCTTGTCAGCTTTGTTTGGATCAAATGTAAGAACGTCCATCAAACTTTCGGGTTGCTTAACACCTTCTGGGAGGATTGGATCACCATTCTCATCATACTTGGGGAATTTCATATCTTGTCGAAGGGCACCATCTTCTCTTAACTTTTCGCTATATCGTTGGTGGGAAGAGAGGACGTTGTTAGTAGAGATTAGAGAGTACGGAAGAGAGATACGTACACCACGATTGGTTCGAAGAATCTCACGCCTGGTGGGGGGGGGATGTTAGCATGGAGCCAGACGAATAGTGCTCAAACTGGTGACTCACCGGTCCATACACCAACAAACGATGTAAGAATGATGACGGAGGCGTTGAACATGTTGATTCTACCCATTTTCGGTGGTTTGTTGCTTTTATTTGACCGATTCTAAGGTGGAAAAGGTGAATGAAATCGGCGTATACAGTAAATTTTCATGATCTTCGGAGATTTCTACAATACGCACTATATATGAGCATCCATTACGAGATAGAATTTGTTTATACAACTGCCTCATACGTTTCGAAGGGCTTTATCAGTACAAGTCTGGAACCAGATGCAAATGCCACCACGCCGTTATGGTTGATGGAACCAGCTGGCACTGAGACACAAGGCAATTGCAACTTGAACTGATAAACATGGCCAGAGTTATCGCCAAATAAGTTGTAGAAGAAGGATCTGTCGGTGCCCACACCTCCAATTAAGCCACAATTGCTCGTGGAGGAGAGGTATTGGCACTTGTTAACACCCCATCCCTTGAGCCTACCTTGAGAGTTTGGAAAAGTATAACCAGCTCCTCCTTCCAATTCCGCTGGTACGTACTGTTTCCACGAGCCATCGCCAATGACTGTGATGTTTCCGTCATTGGTGACAATGTCCAATATGCTTGGTGGGGTGCCTGGGATGAAACACTCAGGGTAGATGGTGTAAAGCCACTCATCCTTACGCCAATTCCAAACCTTCACTTTAGACCCATCTTCAACAACGATAACTTTATCAAGATCTTTGTCCGTCCAAAACTTCACGAGGGTTGGTACACCGTCAAGATATTTCACCCTTGTGCTTCCATTTGGTCCCCAGACTACAACACGGCGGTCGTCACCACAAGAAACGATATGGCCATCCTCTGAAACGTCAATGCTATTGATATCCTCCAAATGGCGGTCTGCACCAGAGACAGAATGTTTCTTTCCGTCCAAATGATCCATAACTATAATATCCCTATTTTCCTGGCACATAACCAAGAACTTACTGGTGAATCGCAGATGAGTGACGGGACTCGTGGTCAGAACATTAGTCACTTGGAAACACCACTCTTGTTGTAGATCACTTGGTAAATTCTTCGCCAGTGGTGAATCACGAGGAATGGGCGTCAACACGCCAACACCCGTATCTGTCGCATATGCCAGCAGATCACCGTTCCAGTCCATCGACCTCACTGACTTGGGTAAGTCGTATCTTCGAAGCAGTATGGTTAGTACTGTGTGTCCTTCGTCCTTGTGTCAGGCAGAGCCTCCCACACTTACATTAACGAGAAAACTTCTTCATCGGGCGAATAGTTATCTTCAAAGATCTCAGGAATGAGAACAACGGGCTTCTCAAGTATCTCCCTAGTCATCGTCTTCTTCTAGGCTCCTTAACCGTCCTGAAGGTGGTTCAAAACAGTGAAGATCACTCTGTGAAGATTTCCTTTGTTTACAAAAATTAAAACATCCAGACACCCACACAAACAACAGGGCGCTTCCTCTTATAGTACAATATCTATATAATCATCCACGTCCTTGGGCAAACTCTTCGAAGTACTGCAACATTTCCTGTGTGATACCTCTTGAAAGAGAAGCCAGTCCAATGTCGAAGTGTCTCTTGAGAACACTGGTGGCGTCTCTGTCTTCAGCGAGTGCGGTGGTTCCGGCTTTCTGGACGAGGTTGACCACTTCTGCACCGGAACAGCCTTCGAGTTGGCACGCCAACTCTTCTAGATCAACATCTTGTAACTGCATTTTGCTCGTTTGTTTCTTCAGGATCTCCAGTCTTGCTCCGTGGTCCGGTGGCGCAACGTAGATGTGAGAATCCAGTCTTCCCGGCCGTAATAGTGCTGGGTCGATTTCTGTAGGTCTATTAGTTGCGCCGACGACGACGACACCGTTCAACTCTTCAACACCGTCGAGTTCGTTCAATAGGGAGGTCAGTACGTTACTGGATGCGCTAGTTGAGTGGCCCGAGTCATCGCCACGGTCACCTCCAAGAGCATCAATCTCATCTATGAACAGAATACTAGGAGCTGCTGCCCTGGCCTTGCGGAAGATCTCCCTAATCTTTCTCTCAGACTCACCGACATACTTGTTGAAGATCTCTGGCCCCTTTATAGTGAGGAAGTTAACACCCGACTCAGTGGCCAATGCCTTTGCAGCTAATGTCTTAGAACAACCTGGTGGTCCGTATAACAATACACCCTTTGGTGGTTTGATTCCAAGTCTTTTGAACCCATCAGGTGTTTCAAGAGGAAGCTCTATAACCTCTTTGAAAGTCCTCTTCAACTGTTCTTGACCACCAATATCACTCCAGTACACCTTTGGTGTTTCGAGGAAGATCTCTTTCATAGCAGAAGGACGAATGTCAATCAGAGATTGTTCGAAATCTTCCAAGGTAACAAACGAGTTGTCCAGGTCCATGTCTTGATCCTTCATACGCTGATAGACCTTTGACACTGCTTGCTCGCAGAGAGATGCAATGTCTGCACCGACGTATCCATGCGTCTTTGATGCAATATTGGAAATCTCATCAGCTGAGAGTGTATGATATTTGATCCTATTCAGATACAAATTGAGAATGGAATGGCGTGCTTCAATATCTGGAATACCAATTTCAACCTCTCTGTCGAATCTTCCTGGTCTTCTCAACGCAATATCAATTGAGTTTGGCCTGTTGGTAGCAGCTACAATGACGACACGTCCATTGCTCCCGATACCGTCCATTAACGTCAAAAGCGTAGCAACAACTCGGCTTTCAGCTTCACCTGAATTATCACTATCTCTACTTGGTGCAAGGGAGTCGATTTCATCCACGAAGAGGATCGCAGGCTGGTACTTTCTTGCTTCATTGAAGCAATCTCTCAGCTTGGACTCTGTCTCACCGAGGTATTTAGATACAATCGATGGTCCATCAATGCTGAGCACGTGTGCATTGGTCTCAGCAGCAACTGCTCTTAGAAGCATCGTTTTACCGGTACCAGGTGGTCCGTGTAAGAGTACGCCTCTAGGTGGATTGGTTCCAAATCTTGCAAAGAAGTCAGGATGATGCAAGGGCAATTCAATTGCAGATTTCAGATCCTTTATCTCCTTGACCAAACCACCAATCTGTGAGTATGTAGTTTTCTTTGGCAAGTTATACCTTGAGTGTGGTTCACTCTCATCTGTGAAATTGAGTATAGTCGACCCCCTCTTGAACAGGAGAGGAGGAGATACAAACCTTTGGAATGCACCGTCATCAGTGTTTTGCTGTGCACCATCGTCTTGGATCTTTAGACTGGAAATATCTGGATGATCATCAACCTGTGTGATGATCAAGTCCTCAAACGTCTTTTCCTCACCTTCCACTTCACTCGGTATACCAACTTTGTATAGCGTCAACCCTGGCATGACGATACCAACATCTTCTAACAACTTCTCCACGGTCTTTCGAGCACGGTCGTGCAATTTGATCCCTGAAAGAGTACCTATGGTGATATTCATAGCGTATGGAGGTTGACTTTCAATCTTGGAAATCTCTAATCTATCACCAAGGAGAAAGTTGCACACCGTCCTTAAACCGGCAGAAACTTGGATCACATTGAAAGGACAGCCTGAGTCTGCTGGACTGACCTGTGCCAAAATACCGGCACCGTCTCCTTCTCTAGCAGCATGCACCAATGAGCCAGGTAAGATGTCAATGGCTTTTAATATCGAAGGATGCAGCAGAACCTTGACACATGATTTGGCGTTGAAGTTTGGGCTTGGTCTCGTGATGAAAGAGCGAGGAACTTTCACCTTCGAGGCCTTTGCCTGTTCCGGCTCGTCGCCAGCCGATTTCTTCTTCGGTGTCCCCTTAGAGGCTTTGGAACTCATTGCGTTCACCACTTCCCACTACAAACCACCAGCTTTAATACCCACTCATCATCACACAGCAGAGACATAATCTGGAAAAATTTCAACTAGAGAGATGAGTATGTTGTCCTAACCGGCGATTCCCGCTTGAAATATTTCTCGGGCCAATCAGAAACTGTGATGGTAATCAAATCACTAAAGCTGGATAGATAGACAACAAAGATCATCTCCTACAGAGCCGATGATGATTGCAAGATGTTACAATGTGCTCTACAGAGTAACCGAACGAAGCTCAGGTCATAATTGCAGAGGATATCGTACTTTAGCTATGGCAGTCGCTGGAGCACAGATGCCACTAAGAAGTCATCAAGTACCAACTGGCTCGCCAGTGCCGTATGATACCGAGAGGCTCACTACAAAGATCAACATGAACCAGAAGTTGTCAAAGAGCACTCGGCAAAGGTTACAGAATATAAGAAAGTTTATAGACCCTCTTGAACTACAGGACGAGTTTCTACTCATGACCCTGTACCCATCTAAAACGCATTCCATCACAGTGAAACAAGACTCAGGTGAGACAGTCAACATAGACAGCAAATCTCTGGAGATGCTGGGGTGGAGCTTGTACAACTTGGAAAGAACAAAGGCAACTTTGGAGGTTGGAGCTGAGAATGCGTCTGATGCACTAGATATCTTCTCTAGTGCAACACACAAGAAACTACAAAAACAATCAACATTGAGCAGGTTCCTCTCAGGCAAGGGATACTCAGATAGTGTGGTGACGTCTACAGGACAATCAACTCCTTACAAAATGGTTCAGAGCTCGTTATTTATACTGCTTGGAATAATCGCGTATAAGTTTGGAAAAAAATCAGCACAGGAATTTCTACAACAAAAGGTGTTCTCAAGTAGAAGAAATATCTTTGAAATAGCTGCAAAGTCTTGAGGCTTTATGCACTAATGATGATGACTATCTATGACGATATTTAACGTAGTGCGACAGCCTTGAGATTATAAGTATAAACTTGCTGCGAAGACAATATCTCTCTTGATCTTCTCTTGGGCCTCGCTCATCTTTGCGTGTAATGATGAATCACCAATTATCAGAGCAGCGGATTTCACTTCACGACAAATTTCATCGAGACGTGTTATAACTCGCACAATCGTTCCCTCAGCTTCTATACTTAGTTCCATAATCTCTTTGAATGTCATCCCTCTAGCCCATTCATAAACAACATTCACAAGGGCAAATCTGTTCCTCTGTAAGAAATCTTGCTCTTCAGAAGTAAGTGTGACTTGATGTCTCTCAAAGACGTCCATCATCTGACCCATGATGTCCTGAATTTTGGATTTACCACGCTCCAAACGAGGTGTGATAGTTGGTTCCTCTTCTTGAGAACTTTTACCCTCGTAAACGAATGCAGAGAGAAGTGCCACGATCTCTTCAGGATCAAAATCTCCAAGGAAATTATCCAACACCAGCTCAGTTAGAATTAGTTCCCATCCACAGTTGATTTCACATGCTACACGACCCTTGAGCTTCACGTTCAAATTTTCATCAACAAAATCCAGTTCCTTCAACACTGCCAACCTCTGCTCATAGTCTGGAAGCAATTCAAGATTCTCATCGTTCAATAAGGAGTTATAAAGTGCAATCTCATCTTGGATGGACTTTTTCTTGTTCAGAGAGGCAAAGTACTCTGTGAAATGTTTGGATTTAATACACGGACTGCCCTTAATCTTTTGAATTAAGTCTGTTCTCTCTTGGATAAGCTCATTGATTTTCAAAGTACCAAACGCACTCCAATCAATCTCTTTAAAACGTTCCTGAAACTTCAATGCCAAGTTGATATTACTCTCAAACTTCTCAAGAGCATCTGAGTCCTTCTTCCCTAGATCAAAGACGTTGATATAATACGTGATCACGAGCTCCAGTTGTTCCAATGAGACCTGTTCAAACCTCAAATCACCGTTATAGGTCATTGGCGTAAAGTTAGAACGGATGAATGATTTCAAAGACGATACATATGGAATACCTGTAGCCTCTTGCAATTCTGCAGCACCCATATCGAAAACCAAAACGACAAAGTTGTATGGCTCAGAATGGTCTTTACGTTTATAGATCACACCTATACGGGAGAGACCCTTGTTGTCTTTGAAAACAATCACTCTACCAGGTTTAAGCTGTTTGAAGAACAGAGCAGAGTTCATACTCTCCTTGATGAGAGAGCGTGTCAAATCTTTGTACTTAATCAGATCCTCGAAAACCTCTTTGAGATCATCCTCGGTGAAGGGATCTTGGATCACTAGAGGAGGCAGATTGTTCAATTCATCCTCCAGGGACTTGATCTTTTTCTCATGTTCTGGAAGCAAAGCCTGTGTTGTATTCTCAGAAAAGGAATGCTTAATCATTTCTTCCACCCTCAGAGCTTCGATTCTAAGCAAATTCAGGATCATATTATAAGTCAGTCTGAATTGAGAAACCAACTTTGTAGCTGTTCCCAAGCACACGTCTTTGATTGTAGGTCTAGCCATTGCTTCAGTGTAAGACATGATTATAACTGTTCCAATAGTATCCAGACCTCTACGACCTGCTCTACCAGCCATTTGAGTGAACTCACCTGGAAGGAGGTTTCTGAAATTGATACCGTCATGCTTTCTCAATTCACTGAACACAACCGTCTTTGTTGGTAAGTTCAAACCCATTGCAAACGTCTCTGTTGCGAAAAGAACTTTGACCAATGATTTTGCAAACAAGATTTCAATGACTTCTTTCACAATTGGCAACAAACCACCATGATGAACAGCGATACCACGACTCAAAAAGTCTCTGATTGACATGATTTGTGGGAGCTCCCTGTCTTCTTTTTTCAACCTTGCAACTGCCTTGTCAATGAACATATGAATCTGCGATTTTTCTTTAGCATTACAGAAGTCAATTCCACCTAGAGTATTGGCATACTGCTCACAACGAGCCTTTGAGAACACGAATATAACAGCTGGTAACAGTGCATTGGAGTTGAGATAATGGATAAGCTCTGGCCATGTGTTTTTATTAGGTTGACTCATCTGGAAGCCTCTTCTGTTTGGTCCATTGCCGGCTCCTTGACCTCCACGGCCACCTCTACCACCTTGTGAGCCACCTCTACCACCTCTACCAGTTGCAGCTCCACCACGACCACCTCTAGCACCACCACGGCCACCACGAGTACCATTGGCTGCGTTTTCTCCTTGTCGAGGTTTCTTCTTGCCTTCAAACATTTCAATGTAAGCGTTATAATTCGAATCCAAAAATTTTCTATCAGCGTCAATAACCTTTGTCAACTTGGACTTTCCCCAGAGGTTGATCTCTAATGGAACAGGTCTCTTTGGTGTAGAGATAACATATATATCTTTGTGTTTGGTTCTTCCAATCCAACTTGCAAACTCATAGGTATTCGGAACAGTGGCAGAAAGTAAGATATACTTGACATGATCTGGAAGCATAATAATCACCTCTTCCCACACAACACCTCTACTTATATCATTCACATAGTGAACTTCATCAAAAATGATAAACTCGACATCACGGATGAGATCTGCACCACGGTACAGCATCGATCTCAAGATCTCAGTGGTCATGATGAGACAGTTAGCCTCTGGATTTATCTGAACATCACCAGTGATCAAGCCCACGTCAACTTCAGGGAACGTCTCTTTGAAATCTCTAAACTTCTGATTGGACAAGGCCTTAATTGGAGACGTGTAAATGGCTTTGGTCATGTTTCGTTTAGCCATTGCAATAGCATATTCAGCAACTACAGTTTTACCAGCAGATGTATGTGCAGCAACAAACACGGAGTCACCTTGTTCCAAGTGATAAACAGCCTCCTGCTGAAATGCATCCAATTCAAAAGGCCACTTACGGGCCATATTTGGAATCAGCTCGTGGAAGTTTTCAATCTTGTGATCTAAATCAACCATATGCGCCCATTCTTTCTTCACCACCAGGTCATCCTTATTGATCATAGAACTTCTTCCAAAATTTATGTCAATTGGTAGTAGTTCATCAATCTCCTTCTCAAATCCTGAAGATTTGGCCTGTGATTGCTGGACAGAACTTAGTGGTACACCCTCCTGTAACTCTTCATCTTCGTTTGGCTCATCATCATCAGCCACATTTTCAAGCTCATCCAAGTCGTTAAGAGAACCTCCGCCAACATACAGTCCTCTAGAAAGACCTAGTGGGATGTCGAACAGCCCGTCTGAATCCCTATGTAACAATGCTGTTGAGTCCTTTACCGCATTTTTCAGTTGTATTCCACCAGGTTGGAAGGGCAATTGCGACGTGGAACCTCTCAAAGATTGAGACTCTCCATACGCTCTATTAATACTGATAGATGTAGCAGCATTTGAATTGGCCACATCTGAGCGGTTAACCTCTTCGGCATAGGTATGGACTTTACCTTCGATGCCCTGACGTTTGAGCCTATACTGTAGCCTGGAGACCCGATCTGGTAATTGTAACAGAGAATCATACATCTGCACACTGTCCATATCTGGAACCGTTTGCATAACATCCAGTAGGTCCCACGGCAACGAGTTCGAGGGGTTCAGGAAGTGAGACTTCAGTTGGTCCTCAACAGTGGCTATTTGCTCTTGTTTGTATGACGTTGTAGTACACGGAGGCACTGGCCCATTAGCGCCGCCACCATCGATTTGTAACTCTTCCAAAAGAGCACTGATATCATCAACCACCACAGACATGATAATGGGATAATATCTCTTACAGCCAACACAGTTATCACGCTAAAGTGCTAAAGTATGTCCCTTGTTGTGTGAAGCTACCTTCCTTCCCATTGCGAAAAGTTGAACATCGATACATGGAAATTAACCCAAACACCAAAACCTGGCTGCGCCCGCTGTTTATTTTTTTGATTTTCTATATACAAAGAGGAACTCATGTCAAATAACAAAGATTGGAAGGTTTAACGAGGGTATAAAGAGGTAGATAGTGTCAAGGGAAGATTAGAAACAGGGAAGAACGAGAAGAGCAGCATAGCATAATTGAGATGGCTGTGCTAAAGAAAATAAAACAAAGGTAATAGTCTGTATGTATATGTGCATGTGGGAAATATATGGAAACATGTATTTCATATAGACCCACATTAGTTCTGTTTCTTTCATTCTCATTGCAATTACTCCTCCTCAGAGCTCTCAGAGCTCACATCATCGTCAGAGTTATCCGAATCGTTTGCATTACCAGTAGCAAAGCTAGAGTTAACTGGTGTTGAACCTTGATCCAACAGCTCAATCTTTTTCTTCAAGTCTTCAATTTGACGGGATTGCTCAGCTTCTGACAAGTTCTTACCCTTTTTGGTCTTTTTAGCGATAGATGCCGACGCAGAACGACGGTGGCCGTTGCTCGTTGGTTTCTTCTTGACAACGAGGTTGTACAGCTTCGTGAGGGTAGTGTTATCGAGTTGATCCATATCAAGCTCAATCTCCTCACCGTTCTGATTATTGATATTCATAGCTTCGGAGATGATCGCTAAAACTTGGTTGAGTTTCTTTTCTGGCAACTCGCTAATCTTTTCACTAAGCTCCTTCTTCATATCATAAGTAAGAACCATTTCCTGGGCAGCTGTACTGACTCTTCTCTTCTTCTTTTGTTTAGCCTTTGTCTTCTTCTTTTTTGGTCTCTCTTTTCTGAGCCTCTCCAGTTCATCTTTTTTCAGCTTGTCCAACTGTTGTTTCATTCTTTGAATCTGTTCTTCAAGGAACTGTATGGCTGGGTTCGTGATGCTCGATTCATCAATCTCCTCTTCCTCTGAAGGTGCTTCTGACTCGTACTCTTCTTCAGAATGGCTTGGAGTAGGAGCTGGAACTGGTCTATCAATCCATCTCTTATCAAATATGGCCTCCAGTCTGTGTCCCATCATGTTCACAGCAGTGCCTTCTGGGTTAAACACATAACAATTCTTGAAAACAAGACGTACATCATGTTCGAATTCATCTGCGTTTTCGTACTGGTTGTTATTGAGCTTATTTTGAATTGTCGAGAAATCCATCGGTTCCTTGACATAGTCAAAGTAGGTTGGGCAATTAAGAGCGACGGGATCAACAGGTTCCAAGAATGGAAAGTTAAAAGATTCGTACTTTTTCGACGTCAACTCTTTCAACACTTGTTGAGAGAACCTTAGCTCGGCAACGAATTTTTTCTTTCTAGGTCTCACGTCATATGGCAGATCTTTTGTCTTTGGTGGATGAATCTCCCTCTTAGGTCTTCCATTGGCAACGGAATCTCTTCTGATAGTTGGCACTCCTTCGCTATTCAATTCGCCTGGAGTAGAGCTGGCTTTTCTGCGAGCACCATTAGCCTTCCCAGCGAGAGCTGCATCTCTAGGTGGCATGTTCAGCATGTGCTTTTCAAAACTTGCCTGTATGTTTCTGGCCATCTGAGCTATCACTGAATCGGCACCGTTGAAACGAGCACAGTTGTCAACCATGAGGTTAAAATCGTCAACAAAATCTTTCACATCTGCGTAGGCATTTAACGTAAGTTTCTTTTCAATGGTCGAGAGATCCATTGGTCTCTTGATGAAATTATAATACAATGGGATGTTGAGCTTTACGATATCGACAGGCAGCAGGAAGGGAGAAGCATCTTTCATTCTTTTCACAATCTTCACCACACGAACGGCATAGCTCTGTTGATGTTTTGGAATAGGATCTTGTGGGAGGTTATTCATATCTGGTTCAGAGGGAGGCTTTGGCGCAGGTTCCATCGATTCAACAGCAGGGGCATTTGCCACCGCGTCTTCCTGTTTTGGCTTCTCAACACTTGCGGAACCGTCTTGCTCAGTCTTAGACTCAGCAGTTTCAGTGGCAACCTCAGAAGTTGCGGCGCCTGTCTCCGTGGTATTGCTGACAGGCTCATCGGTATCCACTGCCGGTGGCACCTCAGCAGCCTCATCCTTTGTTGCCTCAGTTGGCTTCTCTGAAGTCTCCGGCTCAGCTTCATCGGCCTTCACTCTCTTTGCATCGCTCTCAGGTTTATCTTCAAGGTCATGTTTTACTGGGCTTATTGTATCAACAGCTTGTGTAACAGGTACGGATGCATCCTCCTTTTGTACCTCCTCCATTGACATTCTTTTATACGATAAACAATAACACTAATGAAAACAACAACAAACAGAACAACAACGGCAACAACAACAAACACAACAACAATGGAAGGTGTTTGGATGTGTTATCAAACGCGCGCGGATAAAATTCCTTTGACGAGAAAAAGAAGATCCGAGATTCGCGAACTTTCTCCAATGACAAGCACTGAAAAAAAAAACACAAAAACCAACTTCTGAAAACCGGGATTCTCTGCCATTTAAATACTCAGGCCGTTCGTGCAGTGTCAACGAAGGCAAAAACGCGGTTTTAGCCAACTTTTTATCCGTGCTGAGATTTACGCATGTGAAATATTAAACGAGCCTGGGATTTACCGGGTGGCAAAGTGCCAGTGAACTACGTAAAAGGATGCTTCCAACAAACTAACTGTGGATTGCGATGGACTCGATGCTCATAGTGCTAACTTGACGCCAACCTTGTTGTTTATTGACGGTTGTAAATTTCTCATCCAACTTGAAAAAACCAAAAAGAGGGTGGTCGCGAATAACTAAGTGCTGACTCGTGACTATTTCCTGTTGTTTTTTCTGTTTTTTTTTGGTGTTTACCGGTGATCATTTGGATTTAAACCCGACGTGTTCTTTTGTTGTTGTTTTTTTGGTTTTTGAATCTGCATTTGCTCTTTTCGGCACAGTTGCGAAATTGCACCTTTTTTTCTTGACGGGGGCAGGTTTTGCGAAAAAAAAAGCCCGTTGTCGAGGTAACGTGGTCGGTTAACCGGGGGAACGAAAAAGAAATTAACTTTTACAACCGTGTTGCACATAAGAGGTAGATACTGCAATGAAGTCTTATCATGTTCAGCTAATGGAGTTGAATCGTCGTTGGAAATCATATTGCTTTGAAATATATAATACATGGTCATGATGAGCGTTCAAAGATGAATTGTCAATAGATCATTTGAACTGAATTGTTTGTTGCAAGAGGGACACTTACGCATTCTTGCAGCTAGTCTCTCCTTAGCGCACGTTTCACAAAAGACATGTCCACATGTCTTTATAGCAGTGTCTTTCCAGTTTTTAGAACATAACGAGCAGTATATCAGAGAACGGAAGTTATCAATCTCTGAGGAATCTTCAAGTGACCCTGTTTGCTTGAATCGTTGAATCAGTTTCTCCTGCGAGGATAGCTTCGACTTCAGTTGTGCATTTTCAGAGCTCTTTGAAGCATCTGTTATCAAAAGAGATTCGTGTTCATCTTTCAAGACTGCAAAGTCTTGCGTAATCTTCTTTGACTGTGTCGTTTCCAACTTGAGCCTTTCTTCGAGATTGGTATTCTTGATACGATATTCCTTCAATTCTAGTTCTTTTTTAGCCAAGAGTGTCTTCAACTCCGTCAATTCAGTGTTTAACGCATCAATCTTGACCTTATACTCCTGTTGTGAAGACTCAAGTTTGTCGAAGTTAGTCTTCAACATCTTGAACGATGTCTCGAGCTTATCCCGAGTCACCTGTTGGTACTTTTCACCTTCCATGAGCATTCTATACTTTGAGTCGACTTTGATCTTTGCCACATCCAGCTCTTTCTTTCTTTTCTCTTCCTCCACAGCACTGAGGATCTTTGGTACACGTACAGATTGCAACTGCTGGAAGGCCATCTCTAACTCAGAAATCTCCTTTAGCAATAACGCGTTCTTCTTCTGTAGCTGTTCCAAGTCTGTCGCGTCGCTCGGAACTATATTGTTCAGCTGGGATTCTAGACTTAGGCTTGAAATCTGCTTCTCCTGCGCAGTTACAAGCTCTTTTAAATCGTTCATCACCTTCCAGTTGTTCTTCTGTTTTAATACATCAATCTCAGTGAGGTAAAGATCTCTCTGATTTCTCAACCTCTCTTCCTTCTCCTTGGTTTCAGCTAATTCCTTCATGAGATTGTTCTTCTCGGAGTTGAATTTTTCCAAGGCCTTCTCCTGCTGTGTTGAATTGTCATTGCTCTCCTTCAAGTCATTTTCCAAAAGTTCTATCTTCTGAACAAGTTCAAGTTGTTTAGATTGCAAATCATCTTTCTGTTTTTGTAATTGTTGATATTTGTCAGAGTTTCTGACAATCTCATCTGTATCGACCTGTACATTTATGGATGACGAGAGTTTACTGAATTTTTCAATATTTTCAGATATTGTATTCTTTTGAGCAGTTATTATCGCCTGTTGTTCTGCAATTTGTGCTGTCAATGCTTCCAGCTGATTCTCATCAACTTGCATAGGTCCTACGGTGGTTTCACCTTTCACACTGTTGGAACGAGACTCTGGCTTGACCTCGTCTTCTGTATGCTCCTCCTTGGGCTTCAAAACCCTAGCGAGCGTTTTGCTGGTAGATCTTTCAAATTCATTAGAAAGTTCTTTGAAATCTTCGAGCAATTTAGCATGCTTCTTGTTTAACACTTTGTTCTGGATCTTGAGGGCATCGTACTTCGCCGACACGTTATGGAGTTCCTTATTGATGCTGGCGACGGAATTCTTAGCATCCGCACTTAAAGCACCGCCAAACCTCTGAACCAGAGATACAAACTTCTCCTTCTTTGAGTTCAAAGTGCTAATGAGGCTCTCATCAGTTACACTGGAAGGAATACTCAAGAAAAAGTCAAGGTCAGAAACATCATCTTTTTGTGTTGATACACCAGTTACAAATTCCAAGAACTGGTCAACCCATTGAGACAGCAGTATAGAACTTGAAGTCAGTGAATCGAACTCAGTCTCTAGGAGAGCATACTCGCCTTTGATGACTTTAACTTCGGACCTGTACTTCTGAAGTTGTCTAAAGATGGCTTCCTTCTGGAAATATACAACGTCCTTTTGAGTTAGCGGACCAGACTCAGACAGCGTGTCAAGTACCTTCCGCTTCTTGAGCTCAATACCGTTAGCCTCTTCAGACTCTCTTTTCGTGCTCATGTTCAACTAAGCTTCAAGGGAATTTGAACCAGTAACCGCGTATTCGGCCTTTCTTTCAATAACAAACAAACTATCTTGCGTTGACTTTTTTTTTCAAGAAAATGAAAGGAAAAAAAAAATTGGCGCTGATGGCCTTCCAATTACGAGGGATGGTCGGAGTTTACCACTTTGGGAAATAAACCCACTTCGACCTCGCTGTGATATCGCAGTTTCCAATGATATACATCGATTGGTCATAAATAAAAGGGTCGTTAGTTTTGATTGTCATTATATAGTATAGATAGATAGTATTTAGTTAATCACATTTGAGGATACCTTGGACTTTCTAAAGTTTGGTCCTCCAAATTCTAGCAATGGGTCAACAAATGCGTATTCGTCGCTCTGCAAATCTGCACCAATCTTGGAGAACTTTTCATACTCTTCAACAATTTGGTTCCATTCGTTGACGAATTTACCAAGAAGCATGTAGTTCTTCACCTTTGGGAAGCTCACCTCGGACGAAACGGTTCTAGATGCGGTGCTTGTTCTCGGTATGATCAAAAACTCATCGTCATCTTCTTCAACCTCAGCAAACGCCATCATTCCATAATTTTGGTTGGTAAACAGTCCATTAGCTGTCTCGAATGGTAATTCAGGCTTCTCTGGTAGCTGTGTTTTTATCAAATCCTTGTAAAAGCCCCCTTGCTTATTCTTTATAATTCTTTGAAGTAACTGAACCGACTGTTGTGATACTGTAAGGTGAAACTTCAGTCTGAAGTGCTTTAGAGGTGGAATCGTTGTAAGTAATTCTGGTGGCGTGGGTAGTGCCTCCATAGAGATTGCATGTGACAGCTTTGAAGTTGATGATGAATTGGAAGATGCCCTTGAATATGTTGATGAGGAAACTGTTCTGGACGTTGGGACCAGGAAAGCCTCAAAGTCTTCATCAGATATCTCGGAAAAAGACGAGGTTGATGATGAGAATGAGCTTGGCGATTTCTTTATGAGATTGGGCGATTTTGATATATTGCCATGCGAGGGGAAAGAACTGAAACTGGTGGATAAGTATGGTGAGGTTCTTAAAGGTTGCCCCTCTTGAAGAATAACGGGCGAGGAGTATGATGATGGTATGTTATTCTGCGTCTTAATCTCTTGTGATGAGCCAACCTTTTTGAAAAAACTTAAGGCGCTGCTCAATATTGGGACACGTGCCAGACTTGTACCAGAAGAAGACCGCGATGCTGATATAGGCGATGATGGGCTCGATGCGTGTGGTCTAGTAGTTGACCCAGAAGAGCCCAGGGATGAAGAATAGATAGCATCGTCAAATATGTCATACGCATATACCGTCCTGGTGGACGGTAATAGTAACGTTGTTGTGGAGGACCCTGACGACATTGACGAAGGCAAGAAACGCGACTCTTCGAAAGATTGCAAAATATCGATACAGGCTGATGACAAAGCCTTTGGGTCCATATATGTGATGATGAATTTCATATTGGGAACAGGGTTTGATGCTGAAAGGTCCATTGTGTTAATCAATGTCATGGGGTTTGACTCTTTGAATGATGAGAATAAATCGTATGTAATTGCCAAATTTGACTTTACCACCTGTTTGAAGTTCAAATAGCTTCCATAATTATCACTTGAGCTTCCAATAATCTTAAAAACCACCAGTCTCATATAGAAATGTCTCACGAGTGGATCCCAATGACCAAAGAGCATCTCCCATATTGGCTTTGAAATCATGTATGAAGTGATGTTGTAAATTAGTGTCAGATCGCTATTCGATATCCATTCTGCATACTCCAATTCTTCATTATCCACAGAGTGATTCAAGGGCATCATTGGCCATATGTTGAACAAATACGTCAATGCCCTTCCTTGAGATGTGATATAATCCGTATGAATCATTCTTACCAAACCAGATATCCAAAACTTCCAATTCAGCAAAGATGAGAATTTCTGTGAATCATGTTGCAAATATATTATGAATTCCATCAGCAACTCATAAACTACCTCACAAGATGTTGACGCATAGACAGTGATCTTCTGCGCCCTATTAAGCAACAGACGTTCAAAGATTGCCACGACGTGAGATGCCAAATTCTCATCACATTCATATATGACACTTCTGAGTAAGGAGAAATATGATATTATGGGCACCTTGCTGATGAACTTGTGAATGTTGAATTTGTCGGACCCCTGAGTAGCAGAAGCATAAACTGCATCCATAGTCATCGACTTTGAACTACTATCTGGACTTGAACACTGCTGTCTGAATTTCAAAATGCTCATACAACTATGGTTGAACACTTGTTCGATATGGGCGTAAATGATGACGAATCCTGGGAAGTGGAATAACTCATCCGAACGTTTGGCAGGATAGACATTAAAACAGAGAGTCAAATAGTGTCTTAGGAAGGAGCAGAAGATATCAGATTCGTAATCTGCCCAACGTTTCACCCAGGGACTATTTTTCACACTGATTTGGAAGCCTTCAAAGGAAGTATCAACTGGTGGTTGCATGCAGTTTGCTCTCGCCAGATTAACTTCCAACTTTTCGTTGGGGTCCACCTTATAATCTCCTCGATAATCTATGAGACTGTTCACACACTTCTGGAATACTTTCACTCTGCGGTTACCGACAGGCTTTGGCAGTTGTTCAATCAATGCGTGGATTGAAAAGTTCTTCACAAAAAGTGTGAACAACAAGATTCTGGCAAACCCATCAATGTGAATGTAGGAAAAGGCAAAGAGTTTACCTATGAAAGCGGACACTGGTAAAGAGATGGTCTTCATCGTCAACAGTCTCGTGAAGGCATACCCCAAAGTGCTTTCCAGCTGGCGTGAGAATACTTCTGCCTGTGCCATGCTCCATTCCTTTCTAGCCATGATACGGCTAATGCACTCCAAATAAACACTTCTCTCAGCGCTCGACATACGCTCCCCAACTAGCTCAGACAGTAGTAGGTTCCACCAGTCCATCAACACCTTCACACCGTAGGCGGCAGTTCTGTTGACGAACTGGCGCATCTCCTTCTTGTGGAACTCAGGGTCCAGAGTAGAATCAGTCTTGAGCCGTAAAAACCTCAGAACAACCAGCCGAAGTAGATTTGTCTTCGACACCTGTGTGCTTTTGGCCTGGAACTTACCCAGCTGGGATTGTAGCTCCTTGTAATCCATGAGCAGCTCTCTACAGCTCGTCCTCACCTGTTCATTCGAGTGTTGTGTGGGCAAGTTGAAGGGTAGAGAGGATATCCTACTTCGTGAAGCTGACAGCGAATCAGAGCTTGAGTTTCTTGAGGAGGCCGAAGGAGAGCGGTATGCAGTCTGTGGTTTCTCTATTTCCATTACCCTCTGTGTCCTTATTCCTTCCAGTGGCTTCCCCATAGTGTAGGGCTCCATGTTCTGATCACAACAAACACCCCTAACCACTATAAAAATACAATACTGCTTGATTTCAAGGGAAATAATTATAGGAATACCACCAGGTGGGTGTGCTGGGTGAAGTTTGTCTCTTGTCCTGTGAGGCTAAGTGATATTGGGGACTCAGCTAAGCGCACGCACAGAGCCTGCACAGAAAATCTAGAGAAAGCACACAAAAAACTTAAAAATAGGCTCTTGCTGCTGCTCTGCCGAAACATCCTCTCAGTTTGTTTCAGCCTGGAGCCTGGAGCCTGGAGCCTGGAACCACTGATTTCCCTCGCTGTGCCTCTTTTTTTTCCCTTCCCTCTGAGCAGGCAGCTGCAGCAAAACGTCAAGCTGAAATTAGCGGTTTCAATTGGTACGCAACATTCTACAGGATGGGGGGAGAAAAAGAGGGACGTTCAAAGTAAATAAACACACCAATCTATCTGGTTGACACTGAATATAAGCCTGGATACACATATAGTCTGATTCTGTAACGCTGTGAGTGGAATTAACAAGGGTCCTCCATGGTTTTGTTTCCTTCCGAAGTTGAACGGGCTAAGCTTGCGAATGGGTTTTCCTGCAACCTTTTGAAAATCTTGATTGCTCCGCTGCATTCCACCACAAAGCCTTGGGCTCAAAGCCAACAGGTCCAAGGGGGAAAATACGGAGTTAGCGTGCGGCAGATAGGCTTAGGATTCTAGATTCGCATGTTTTGAGGGAAAATGTCAAGGCCGCACTGTTTCCTCCCAGCCAAGGGGTGCTTAGTTGTTGTTTAACGAGCGATATACATCGATGGCAGTGTTGCGAGTTCCATATATGCATGTATATGAGTGTTGTCCTGTACTTGTGCCACTTGCGAGAGCTTAGCGATTATGTCATTTCCCTGTGCTTGGTTGATGGTGGTAACAAAGGTGTCATTGTTTACCTTCTTGGCCTAGGGCCCCAATAGGGTAGGGGGTGGTTTGGTGGGAGAAACCAGCCTCTCCATGAAGCCCGAGGGCGTCTGTCACCCAAAAAAGCTTGTATCGGGGGATGTAAGCGTAAGTTATTCTAAGCCAACTCTCGTATATGGGGGAAGCGATCAGTAGGAAGCTATCCGCTTGTTGTTGTTTCTTCGCACACATCAACAGTAAAGTCAAAGTCGTCTGTACGACCCTCGAATCCCTCGTCAGCGTTACCGGTCATAAGGATGGGTAGGTCCTCCTTGTTTTTATCTTCGTGTTCAGTAGATAGCTCTCTCCAGGCCACAAGACCGCCTATGGTGATGAACAGCACAGCAGTGCTCAGACTCCAGAGCAACAGCACACCAAATACATAGCTTAGCGTTCTGTAATGGTATAGATAGTGTCTAATACCACTCCAGCTGACGCTTATTTCAAAAACTGAAGTCTTGGGATCGATGAGAAGCTCCCTTCTGAATTCTAATGTTACGCACAGCGATTTGCCATCTGGAAGGAAGTTTTCCAACTTTATGTCTTTCAAGAGATTTATGGTGTGTGAGTTGGTTGAGTACTCCCATTCACCAACCACTTCAGGTATAAATCCTTGTAACAAAGGCGGTGCAAACGTCTTGATTGTTTTCTTCTTCCTTTGACAATCCCACACGAGAGTGTTTTTGCGGGAGGTGTACAGTCCACTGGCTAACAAATCTGGAGACACACTGTCCAAGTCTTGTGTAACAGACCATCCATAGTTATTAGCGTACCATTTGGCATCATGGGAAGTTGTATCCATATCGTATGGGTTATAAGAATCCAGCATTTGAAATAGCTCAGAACTCATCAACGTTACCTGATACATCGTGGACGCATAGCGAGGCGATTCATAGTCCATGCACAGAAGGGAAATCTTCAAATTGAAGTCGTAGTGCAATGTCTTGTCGAGTTGTTCAAGACCTTTAACAGCTTGTGGTATATTACCTTGATGCGGTGGTGGTGACGACAGGTCGCTAAAAACGATAAAAGGTCCAGTTCCAGTGGGATAGTTCAAGGAAAAATCATCAAAGCTCAGTGATATAGATGGGATTGGAATCAATTTGTTATAGAAGTAGTTGAAAGAGAGACAAGCAAGCGGTAGTAGCAACGTAAACGATACGGAAACCGTCGTCCATGCTATTAACAACACGCGCAACGTTATTATGGGAATTCTCAAGTTCAAGTATTCTGCCATTGTATATGAGTGTATTACTTGGTAGCAATTGC